>NC_092710.1:192731507-192856955 GCF_047496885.1 Scyliorhinus torazame | reverse complement strand
GAGATAGAGGTTGGAACTCTGTCCCACAAACAGCAGTTGAAGCCAAACAGTTATTAAATTTTAATCTGAGATGGATAGATTTTTGTTAAGCAATCATATGAAGGAATATGTGGCAAAGGCAGGTATATGGAATTAAGCCACAGATTGGATCAGCCGTGATCTCATTGAATGGTAGGACATGCTCAAGGGACTGAATGGCCTACCCCGTTGTTACGTTATCATGACAGTCTGGCTCAGTTAGGAACACACTTGCCTTCATATCAAAGGATATTAAGACATCATGGCTTTCTTGAGGACTTGGGCTCAGAATCTGGCTGGTACTCCAGTGCTGAAAGTGGGCTGTAATGTTTAAGGTGCCACTTCTTCAGATAAGACATTAAACTGATGATTAAGATAAAAATTCCTTTGATTAAACGATGATGACATTATCTAGTGTACTATTCAGCCCTTGGTCCCAGGTTAATTTCCTTACTGTACGAGTAAACTATTGCACTGGAGAATGTTGGATTTTGGGATTCAACATTTGGCTTGATATCCATTATACAAATTGACCTGACCCTTGTTCTGATTATTACTGAGTCATTGTGACTGAACAATATGCAAGTAGAGGTTTAAAAAAAAAACTGCTGGCACCATACAAACACAGGAGGATTTGATGCGCTCTGGTGTGGGGGAATAAAATTGAAAAGTTTTGCTTTTTAAAAAAAATAAATAACAACCTACACATTTGCTGTGATAATTTTGCTGAATAATCTTGGTAGTGATTATGATTAATTTGTTTTCTCTTCAGGCCTTATCTACCCTTGATTCCACCACATTGATGTATCCTTTCTTTTATCGACCTATGTTTGAGGTCTTGGAAGATGGATGGCACTCCTTCCTTCCTGAACATGAGTTTACTTTGCTTTCTGCAATGGTGAGTCCAAGCTCCAGTAGATAGAAACAAAATATCTAAGTTTGTGCCAACTATTTGTGTATTGAGTTTTTGTTATATTTTACAAAATCTGTAAGTGACCTGCTGGAAAGTGCAGAAACAATAATAGCAGGGTTGCACGGTGGTACAGTGGTTAGCACTGCTGCCTCACAGCTCCAGGGACCCGGGTACAATTGAGGCCTCAGGTGACCGTCTGTGTGGAGTTTTCACTTTCTCCCTGTGTGTGCATGGTTTCCTCTGGGTGCTCCGGTTTCCTCCCACATTCCAAAGATGTGCAGGTTAGGTGGATTGGCCATGCTAAATTGCCCTTGTGTCCAAAAAGGTTAGGTGGGGTGGCTGGGTTACGGAGATAGGGTAGAGGCATGGGGGCAGTCGTGGGGTTAGGTAAGCTGCTCTTTCCAAGGGCCGGTGCAGACTCGATGGCTGAATGGCCTACTTCTGCATTGTAAAGTCTATAAGTTGATGATTTCAACTACCTTGATATTAAGTGGGATAGATTCAGTGTAAACATTCTTAATGTACTTGGGAAAGTTTCTTTTGCCTGTATATAGCAGGCCCAGCAAGGGAGGAGCAGTTTCCTCAAAGAAAAAGGGTGGAACATCGTGCTGGAAAGGAGGTAGGGCTAGCCCATGTAGTTATGGATCGATCTACCCAAATTATATAATTACATTTTTGTTTGATGCATGTAAGTTAAAAGGTCATGGATTTAAAAAAAAAATAAAAAAAATTTAATAACCTTTATTGTCACAAGTGGGTTAACACTGCAATGAAGTTACTGTGCAAAGCCCCCAGTCGCCACATTCCGGTGCCCATTCGGGTACACTGAGGGAGAATTCAGAATGTCCAATCCACCTAACGGCACGTCTTTCGGGACTTGTGGGAGAAAACCGGAGCACCCGGAGAAAACCCATGCAGTCACTAGGAAAATGTGCAAACTCCTTACAGTGACCCAAGCCGGGAATCGAACCTGGAATCCTGGTGCTGTGAAGCAACAGTGATAACCACTGTGCTACCATACCGCCCAATTAATCAAGGACAGTCAGCATGGATTAATCTAAAACAGCATGGATTTCATAAGAGAATTTTTGTTTTAGCACAAATAAGAGACTACATTTGATGTAGTCTGTATAGATTTTAGCAGTACTTCTGACAAGGTCTTGCGTGGCATATTGAGTAAATTCACAACTTTGGGGATCCATTAGAATGTAGCAACTTCGACCCAAAATTGATAGGAAGCAGCAGGTTATGGTTGATGGATGTTTGTACGATTGGAAGGCTATTTCCAGTGGGATTCAGCACTGGTTCCTTTGCTATTTGCGATATATAGTAATGTTTTTCAATTATTCATGTCCCCTACATTTAAGAAGCTTGCAGATTGAAAATTGGCCATGCGATTGAAAGGGGAAGATGGTTAGAAAAGTGGTAAATTAAATTCAGTCTGGAGAAATGTGGGGTAATGCATTTGGGGAGGACAAGTAAGGCAAAGGAATACATAATATATGGGAGGACACTGGTATGGAGGAACAGAAGGATCCTAATTTATATCTCTACGCATCCATTAAGGCAGCAGGACCGGTAGATAAGTTAGTAAAGAAAACATATGGAATATTTTTCTTTTATTGGCTGAGGCTTACAGTATAAGAGCAGGGGGATTATGCTAGAACTGTATAAAAGACTAGACCGCAGCGAGAGTGTTCTGTACAATTCTGGTTGATGTATTACAGGGAGATGTGATCATAAAAGGATTAGAGAAGAGATTTGATGAGAACCTTGTCGGGTGTGGGAAGTTTTACTCATGAGGAAAGACTGGGTAGGCTGGGTTTGGTTTCTTTTGTTGCTCTTTTAACCTTAGTCTATTTGCTCTGTTTAGGTCACCTTAGCTCATGAGTCGCCAGGTATCTTTATGATACCGCCACATGGTTCAAGTTCAGGTTATGATTAATAATACAGCACACCGCTTAGTAAGGATTAAACAACGGTCATTTATTATATACAACAGGCAATATTAATACCCTAATACTACTATTTATAAAACAAACCTATCATTACTGGCCAATACTTAACTTAGGAAGAGCCCACCAGGTCAGGGAAACGAATGGCTTGTCCAATTAAATCTGGCCCGCGGGATTCAAAAGGCTGCTGCAGGTCGGTAGCTTGGTGTCTCTACCGGATAGCGATCGTTGGATTCAAACTTACACTTGCCGGTGGCTGGTCTTGCGAAGGGCTTGAGCAGGTGAAGATGAGAGAGAGCGAGATCTGAACTTGGACCTTCACTTTTATAGGGCCCAGGGGCTTCCGCCTCCCGGGGCGGCCCTTGACCCTGAGTCCCAAGTGATTGGATTCTGTCCCCAATCTCTGGGGTCGATGTGTCCAATGGTGAGGCGATTCCTCGATCGGGGGGTGGTCGCTCACCTGTCTTTGTTTTGGCCACTGCAGGCGCCGACAGGTCTGGCCCGGTATTCAATTGCTAATATGTTGCAATTGTTCCCGGGGATAGCCGATTTAACTGTGGATGTCTGAATAGATTAGGTGTAAACAGTCCTGAATGCAACTGCGGATACCTGGGTTGATGGGCTGTTGATAGCCCTGAGTATCGATCTGGGCTACGTTCCCAGAGCTGAATATGCAAACCTGTCTGCAGCTGCCTGCTTGTGTCTTCTTGGCTGCTTTTCCCAGCAGTCTTTCGGGTTAGCCGTTTTAAACTGGGTTTTGGCCAGATTAATCGGAACGCAGCCATTTTACATGGCTACACTTTGTAACAGAGGAGGCTGAGACGTGATGACTTAGAGTGGATAGGAATGACCTTTTCCATTGGCAGAGGAGTCAATAAACTGGGGACATAGATTTAAAGTAATTGATGGACTGAGTTGAGTAATTTTTTCATCCAGCAGTTGGAACCTGGAACTTGCTGCTCAAAAGGGCTGAAACCCTCATTATATTTAAACAAGCAATACCTACAGGACAATGGGCTAGGAGATAGATGGTAGGATTTGATTGGTACAGGCATGAAGGATCAAACTGCCTCCTTCTGTGGTGTAAATCTTCCTTTGTTTTTATGCAAAGCAAAGGTACAATCTGTTATGACACTAATAGGAATTATTGGAATTTTGCAATGAAGGATTGCTCTTGACAGGAAGTGGCTGAGTGTTTAAGGGTACCACTGGGAAGTTGGGAAGTTTTGTTTAAAATATAGTGTAACTAATGTCTATTTAAAGAGGTACTCTTGGAAACACACTCAACTACTTGTAATCTGGTAATTCCATTGGAAACACAAGTGGATCATTCAGCTTCTTGAGTCACTACTATGTAAACTTTAAAAGATGGCTACTTTGCAAACTATTCTTCATTCTCTTCGCAAGTAGCTGAGTTTCATGTAATTATAACCTGCAAAACACAAATCGTGACCTGTAGAGTTGTCTCCTGATTTTTTTGTTTTGTAAGTATATATCCCCAATGAAGAATGCAGAACTAAAATACATGCTCTCACGACCAGTGGATGTGCCAGCCGTTGATGTAATTGAAGTCGAGTCACTGTTCTAATGTTGAAAAATTACATCCGTTATTAGGACTTTCCTACAGGCACTGAAAAGCCCTGCAATACTTGACAGTAGCAGTTGATTGGTTGCTCTTATTTAGGCCAGGCTTGCCCAACTTTTTTGTTTTGGATGGTGGGTGGGGGGCACATTTACAGATGTTTTTAATCACTCGAGAGGCTTATCAACAATTTTCAACACAAAAAGAAAAGCTGTCACAACATCCTGGACTTGTGAGCAGTCAATTCCAGCCCACTTGACCCAGAGTCACAAGACAGGTGAAATTAGATTTTATTTGAAATATCAAAGGTCTTGGTTGAGCCCAATAAACTACAGAAGGCCTTTGACATGGTGCCGCGCTGGAGGCTGCTAAATAAGACCAGAACCCATGGTGTTAGGGGCAAGGTACTGGCGTGGATAGAGGATTGGCTGACTAGCGGAAGGCAGAGAGTGGGGATAAAGGCGTCTTTTTCAGGATGGCAGCCGTGACTAGTTTCCGCAAGGGTCAGTGATGGGACCACAGCTATTCACGATGTACATTAATGATCTGGAAGAAGGAACTGAGGGCATTGTTGCTAAGTTTGCAGATGACACACAGTTATGTAGAGGGTCAGGTAGTGTTGAGGAAGCAGGAAGGCTACAGAAGGACCTGGATAGGCTAGGCGAGTGGGCAAAGAAGTGGCAGATGGAATGCAGTGCAGAGATGGTGCACTTTGGTAGGAGGAATAGAGGCATAGACTATTTTCTAAATGGGAACAGGCTACGGAACTCAGAAACACAAAGGGACTTAGGATTCCTAGTTCATGATTCTCTTAAGGTTAACTTACAGGTTCAGTCGGCAGTTAGGAAGGCAAATGCAATGTCAGCATTCATGTCGAGAGGCCTAGAATAAAAGACCAAGGATATACTTCTGAGGCTGTATAAGGCTCTGGTCAGACCCCATTTGGAATATTGTGAGCAGTTTTGAGCCCTGTTTCTAAGGAAGGATGTGCTTGAAGAGGATCCAGAGGAGGTTCACAAGAACAATCCCAGGAATAAAGAGCTTGTCATATGAGGGTAGGACTCTCCTCCCTCTCATCTTCCCCCCCCCCCCCTCGAGTGGTTGAGGACTCTGGGCCTGTACTCTATGGAGTTTAGAAGGATGACCGGATTGCATTGCAACTTGCAGAACACGGAGAGGCCTACATGGAGTGAAAGTGGAGAAGATGTGTCTACCAGTAGGAGAAACTAGAACCCAAGGGCAAAGCTTCAGACTAAAGGGATGATCCTTTAAAACAGATGAGGAGGAATTTCTTCAGCCAGAACTGATTAATCCATGGAACTCATTGCCACAGAAGGCTGTGGAGGCCAAATCACCGAGTGTCTTTAAGACGGAGACAGATAGGTTTCTCATTGTTCAAGAACCTATCAGCCATGATTGAATGGTGGAGCAGATTCGATGGGCTGAATGGCTAAATTCTGCTCCTCTGTCTTATGGTCTTATAGCCACCAGGTTTGTACTTTACAACACAAGTAATCTTTTCTTACGTAAAGTGTTATAATGAAATGGACAGCAAATGTAATTGATGGCCGACTGTGACAATATGTATATTGTAAGAATAGTGAAGAGTTAACAATTTACTGTAACTGCATCCAACCAGTAGATGGTGATCAAACGCACACGTAAATCACGTGATACTCTGGATTCAGGGAGAAGGTTGTTAGGTGAGGTCAGAAATGGCTGTGTTATCAGAAGCTCTGTAACTAGAACCATAGTTTCAGTGAATCTGTATTCTTTTATATCTCAGCAAGCAAGTCTAATCTATTTAGTTGTAGTGTGAAAATTAGTTTTGTTCGAAACTTAGCTTGATGTTCCTTGTGAGACACTACACTTCAAAGCCATCCTCATTCGGAAAGCACATCGACTACTCCTTTCCCAACTCGCCCCAATCTGTCTCTTCTCGCCCCCCCCCTCTACTCCTCCTCCGCCCCCTCTACTCCTCCGCCCCCTCTACTCCTCCGCCCCCTCTACAACTCCTCCGCCCCCTCTACAACTCCTCCGCCCCCTCTACAACTCCTCCGCCCCCTCTACAACTCCACCGCCCCCTCTACAACTCCTCCGCCCCCTCTACAACTCCTCCGCCCCCTCTACAACTCCTCCGCCCCCTCTACAACTCCTCCGCCCCCTCTACAACTCCTCCGCCCCCTCTACAACTCCTCCGCCCCCTCTACAACTCCTCCGCCCCCTCTACAACTCCTCCGCCCCCTCTACAACTCCTCCGCCCCCTCTACAACTCCTCCGCCCCCTCTACAACTCCTCCGCCCCCTCTACAACTCCTCCGCCCCCTCTACAACTCCTCCGCCCCCTCTACAACTCCTCCGCCCCCTCTACAACTCCTCGCCCCCTCTACAACTCCTCCGCCCCCTCTACAACTCCTCCGCCCCCTCTACAACTCCTCCGCCCCCTCTACACCTCCTCCGCCCCCTCTACACCTCCTCCGCCCCCTCTACACCTCCTCCGCCCCCTCTACACCTCCTCCGCCCCCTCTACACCTCCTCCGCCCCCTCTACACCTCCTCCGCCCCCTCTACACCTCCTCCGCCCCCTCTACACCTCCTCCGCCCCCTCTACACCTCCTCCGCCCCCTCTACACCTCCTCCGCCCCCTCTACACCTCCTCCGCCCCCTCTACACCTCCTCCGCCCCCTCTACACCTCCTCCGCCCCCTCTACACCTCCTCCGCCCCCTCTACACCTCCTCCGCCCCCTCTACACCTCCTCCGCCCCCTCTACACCTCCTCCGCCCCCTCTACACCTCCTCCGCCCCCTCTACACCTCCTCCGCCCCCTCTACACCTCCTCCGCCCCCTCTACACCTCCTCCGCCCCCTCTACACCTCCTCCGCCCCTCTACACCTCCTCGCCCCCTCTACACCTCCTCCGCCCCCTCTACACCTCCTCCGCCCCTCTACACCTCCTCCGCCCCCTCTACACCTCCTCCGCCCCCTCTACACCTCCTCCGCCCCCTCTACACCTCCTCCGCCCCCTCTACACCTCCTCCGCCCCCTCTACACCTCCTCCGCCCCCTCTACACCTCCTCCGCCCCCTCTACACCTCCTCCGCCCCCTCTACACCTCCTCCGCCCCTCTACACTCCTCCGCCCCTCTACACCTCCTCCGCCCCCTCTACACCTCCTCCGCCCCCTCTACACCTCCTCCGCCCCCTCTACACCTCCTCCGCCCCCTCTACACTCCTCCGCCCCCTCTACACCTCCTCCGCCCCCTCTACACCCTCCTCCGCCCCCTCTACACCTCCTCCGCCCCCTCTACACCTCCTCCGCCCCCTCTACACCTCCTCCGCCCCCTCTACACCTCCTCCGCCCCCTCTACACCTCCTCCGCCCCCTCTACACCTCCTCCGCCCCCTCTACACCTCCTCCGCCCCCTCTACACCTCCTCCGCCCCCTCTACACCTCCTCCGCCCCCTCTACACCTCCTCCGCCCCCTCTACACCTCCTCCGCCCCCTCTACACCTCCTCCGCCCCCTCTACACCTCCTCCGCCCCCTCTACACCTCCTCCGCCCCCTCTACACCTCCTCCGCCCCCTCTACACCTCCTCCGCCCCCTCTACACCTCCTCCGCCCTCACCTCCGCCCCTACACCTCCTCCGCCCCCTCTACACCTCCTCCGCCCCCTCTACACCTCCTCCGCCCCTCTACACCTCCTCCGCCCCCTCTACACCTCCTCCGCCCCCTCTACACCTCCTCCGCCCCCTCTACACCTCCTCCGCCCCCTCTACACCTCCTCCGCCCCCTCTACACCTCCTCCGCCCCCTCTACACCTCCTCCGCCCCCTCTACACCTCCTCCGCCCCCTCTACACCTCCTCCGCCCCCTCTACACCTCCTCCGCCCCCTCTACACCTCCTCCGCCCCCTCTACACCTCCTCCGCCCCCTCTACACCTCCTCCGCCCCTCTACACCTCCTCCGCCCCCTCTACACCTCCTCCGCCCCTCTACACCTCCTCCGCCCCCTCTACACCTCCTCCGCCCCCTCTACACCTCCTCCGCCCCCTCTACACCTCCTCCGCCCCCTCTACACCTCCTCCGCCCCCTCTACACCTCCTCCGCCCCCTCTACACCTCCTCCGCCCCCTCTACACCTCCTCCGCCCCCTCTACACCTCCTCCGCCCCCTCTACACCTCCTCCGCCCCCTCTACACCTCCTCCGCCCCCTCACCTCCTCCGCCCCCTCTACACCTCCTCCGCCCCCTCTACACTCCTCCGCCCCCTCTACACCTCCTCCGCCCCCTCTACACCTCCTCCGCCCCCTCTACACCTCCTCGCCCCCTCTACACCTCCTCCGCCCCCTCTACACCTCCTCTCCGCCCCCTCTACACCTCCTCCGCCCCCTCTACACCTCCTCCGCCCCCTCTACACCTCCTCCGCCCCCTCTACACCTCCTCCGCCCCCTCTACACCTCCTCCGCCCCCTCTACACCTCCTCCGCCCCCTCTACACCTCCTCCGCCCCCTCTACACCTCCTCCGCCCCCTCTACACCTCCTCCGCCCCCTCTACACCTCCTCCGCCCCCTCTACACCTCCTCCGCCCCTCTACACCTCCTCCGCCCCCTCTACACCTCCTCCGCCCCCTCTACACCTCCTCCGCCCCCTCTACACCTCCTCCGCCCCCTCTACACCTCCTCCGCCCCCTCTACACCTCCTCCGCCCCCTCTACACCTCCTCCGCCCCCTCTACCCTCCTCCGCCCCCTCTACACCTCCTCCGCCCCCTCTACACCTCCTCCGCCCCCTCTACACCTCCTCCGCCCCCTCTACACCTCCTCGCCCCCTCTACACCTCCTCCGCCCCCTCTACACCTCCTCCGCCCCCTCTACACCTCCTCCGCCCCCTCTACACCTCCTCCGCCCCCTCTACACCTCCTCCGCCCCCTCTACACCTCCTCCGCCCCCTCTACACCTCCTCCGCCCCCTCTACACCTCCTCCGCCCCCTCTACACCTCCTCCGCCCCCTCTACACCTCCTCCGCCCCCTCTACACCTCCTCCGCCCCTCTACACCTCCTCCGCCCCCTCTACACCTCCTCCGCCCCCTCTACACCTCCTCCGCCCCCTCTACACCTCCTCCGCCCCCTCTACACCTCCTCCGCCCCTCTACACCTCCTCCGCCCCTCTACACCTCCTCCGCCCCCTCTACACCTCCTCCGCCCCTCTACACTCCTCCGCCCCCTCTACACCTCCTCCGCCCCCTCTACACCTCCTCCGCCCCCTCTACACCTCCTCCGCCCCCTCTACACCTCCTCCGCCCCCTCTACACCTCCTCCGCCCCCTCTACACCTCCTCCGCCCCCTCTACACCTCCTCCGCCCCCTCTACACCTCCTCCGCCCCCTCTACACCTCCTCCGCCCCCTCTACACCTCCTCCGCCCCCTCTACACCTCCTCCGCCCCCTCTACACCTCCTCCGCCCCCTCTACACCTCCTCCGCCCCCTCTACACCTCCTCCGCCCCCTCTACACCTCCTCCGCCCCCTCTACACCTCCTCCGCCCCTCTACACCTCCTCCGCCCCCTCTACACCTCCTCCGCCCCCTCTACACCTCCTCCGCCCCCTCTACACCTCCTCAGCCCCTCTACACCTCCTCCGCCCCTCTACACCTCCTCCGCCCCCTCTACACCTCCTCCGCCCCCTCTACACCTCCTCCGCCCCCTCTACACCTCCTCCGCCCCCTCTACACCTCCTCCGCCCCCTCTACACCTCCTCCGCCCCCTCTACACCCCTCCTCCCGCCCCCTCTACCCTCCTCGCCCCCTCTACACCCTCCGCCCCCTCTACACCTCCTCCGCCCCCTCTACACCTCCTCCGCCCCCTCTACACCTCCTCCGCCCCCTCTACACCTCCTCCGCCCCCTCTACACCTCCTCCGCCCCCTCTACACCTCCTCCGCCCCCTCTACACCTCCTCCGCCCCCTCTACACCTCCTCCGCCCCCCTCTGCACTCCTCCGCCCCCTCTACACCTCCTCCGCCCCCTCTACACCTCCTCCGCCCCCTCTACACCTCCTCCGCCCCCTCTACACCTCCTCCGCCCCCTCTACACCTCCTCCGCCCCCTCTACACCTCCTCCGCCCCCTCTACACCTCCTCCGCCCCCTCTACACCTCCTCCGCCCCCTCTACACCTCCTCCGCCCCCTCTACACCTCCTCCGCCCCCTCTACACCTCCTCCGCCCCCTCTACACCTCCTCCGCCCCTCTACACCTCCTCCGCCCCTCTACACCTCCTCCGCCCCCTCTACACCTCCTCCGCCCCCTCTACACCTCCTCCGCCCCCTCTACACCTCCTCCGCCCCCTCTACACCTCCTCCGCCCCCTCTACACCTCCTCCGCCCCCTCTACACCTCCTCCGCCCCCTCTACACCTCCTCCGCCCCCTCTACACCTCCTCCGCCCCCTCTACACCTCCTCCGCCCCCTCTACACCTCCTCCGCCCCCTCTACACCTCCTCCGCCCCCTCTACACCTCCTCCGCCCCCTCTACACCTCCTCCGCCCCCTCTACACCTCCTCCGCCCCCTCTACACCTCCTCCGCCCCCTCTACACCTCCTCCGCCCCCTCTACACCTCCTCCGCCCCTCTACACCTCCTCCGCCCCCTCTACACCTCCTCCGCCCCCTCTACACCTCCTCCGCCCCTCTACACCTCCTCCGCCCCCTCTACACCTCCTCCGCCCCCTCTACACCTCCTCCGCCCCCTCTACACCTCCTCCGCCCCCTCTACACCTCCTCCGCCCCCTCTACACCTCCTCCGCCCCTCTACACCTCCTCCGCCCCTCTACACCTCCTCCGCCCCCTCTACACTCCTCCGCCCCCTCTACACCTCCTCCGCCCCCTCTACCCTCCTCCGCCCCCTCTACACCTCCTCCGCCCCCTCTACACCTCCTCCGCCCCTCTACACCTCCTCCGCCCCCTCTACACCTCCTCCGCCCCCTCTACACCTCCTCCGCCCCCTCTACACCTCCTCCGCCCCCTCTACACCTCCTCCGCCCCCTCTACACCTCCTCCGCCCCCTCTACACCTCCTCCGCCCCCTCTACACCTCCTCCGCCCCCTCTACACCTCCTCCGCCCCCTCTACACCTCCTCCGCCCCTCTACACCTCCTCCGCCCCCTCTACACCTCCTCCGCCCCCTCTACACCTCCTCCGCCCCCCTCTACACCTCCTCCGCCCCCTCTACACCTCCTCCGCCCCCTCTACACCTCCTCCGCCCCCTCTACACCTCCTCCGCCCCCTCTACACCTCCTCCGCCCCCTCTACACCTCCTCCGCCCCCTCTACACCTCCTCCGCCCCCTCTACACCTCCTCCGCCCCCTCTACACCTCCTCCGCCCCCTCTACACCTCCTCCGCCCCCTCTACACCTCCTCCGCCCCCTCTACACCTCCTCCGCCCCCTCTACACCTCCTCCGCCCCCTCTACACCTCCTCCGCCCCCTCTACACCTCCTCCGCCCCCTCTACACCTCCTCCGCCCCCTCTACACCTCCTCCGCCCCCTCTACACCTCCTCCGCCCCCTCTACACCTCCTCCGCCCCCTCTACACCTCCTCCGCCCCTCTACACCTCCTCCGCCCCCTCTACACCTCCTCCGCCCCCTCTACACCTCCTCCGCCCCCTCTACACCTCCTCCGCCCCCTCTACACCTCCTCCGCCCCCTCTACACCTCCTCCGCCCCCTCTACACCTCCTCCGCCCCCTCTACACCTCCTCCGCCCCCTCTACACCTCCTCCGCCCCCTCTACACCTCCTCCGCCCCCTCTACACCTCCTCCGCCCCCTCTACACCTCCTCCGCCCCCTCTACACCTCCTCCGCCCCCTCTACACCTCCTCCGCCCCCTCTACACCTCCTCCGCCCCCTCTACACCTCCTCCGCCCCCTCTACACCTCCTCCGCCCCCTCTACACCTCCTCCGCCCCCTCTACACCTCCTCCGCCCCCTCTACACCTCCTCCGCCCCCTCTACACCTCCTCCGCCCCCTCTACACCTCCTCCGCCCCCTCTACACCTCCTCCGCCCCCTCTACACCTCCTCCGCCCCCTCTACACCTCCTCCGCCCCCTCTACACCTCCTCCGCCCCTCTACACCTCCTCCGCCCCTCTACACCTCCTCCGCCCCCTCTACACCTCCTCCGCCCCCTCTACACCTCCTCCGCCCCCTCTACACCTCCTCCGCCCCCTCTACACCTCCTCCGCCCCCTCTACACCTCCTCCGCCCCCTCTACACCTCCTCCGCCCCCTCCTCCGCCCCCTCTACACCTCCTCCGCCCCCTCTACACCTCCTCCGCCCCCTCTACACCTCCTCCGCCCCCTCTACACCTCCTCCGCCCCCTCTACACCTCCTCCGCCCCCTCTACACCTCCTCCGCCCCCTCTACACCTCCTCCGCCCCCTCTACACCTCCTCCGCCCCCTCTACACCTCCCCTCCGCCCCCTCTACACCTCCTCCGCCCCCTCTACACCTCCTCCGCCCCCTCTACACCTCCTCCGCCCCCTCTACACCTCCTCCGCCCCCTCTACACCTCCTCCGCCCCCTCTACACCTCCTCCGCCCCCTCTACACCTCCTCCGCCCCCCCTCTACACCTCCTCCGCCCCCTCTACACCTCCTCCGCCCCCTCTACACCTCCTCCGCCCCCTCTACAACTCCTCCGCCCCCTCTACAACTCCTCCGCCCCCTCTACAACTCCTCCGCCCCCTCTACAACTCCTCCGCCCCCTCTACAACTCCTCCGCCCCCTCTACAACTCCTCCGCCCCCTCTACAACTCCTCCGCCCCCTCTACTACTCCTCGCCCCCTCTACTACTCCTCCGCCCCCTCTACTCCTCCTCCGCCCCCTCTACTACTCCTCCGCCCCCTCTACTCCTCCTCCGCCCCCTCTACTCCTCCTCCGCCCCCTCTACTCCTCCTCCGCCCCCTCTACTCCTCCTCCGCCCCCTCTACTCCTCCTCCGCCCCCTCTACTCCTCCTCCGCCCCCTCTACTCCTCCTCCGCCCCCTCTACTCCTCCTCCGCCCCCTCTACTCCTCCTCCGCCCCCTCTACTCCTCCTCCCCCCCCCTCTACTCCTCCTCCCCCCCCCCTCTACTCCTCCTCCCCCCCCTCTACTCCTCCTCCCCCCCCTCTACTCCTCCTCCCCCCCCTCTACTCCTCCTCCCCCCCCTCTACTCCTCCTCCCCCCCCTCTACTCCTCCTCCCCCCCCTCTACTCCTCCTCCCCCCCTCTACTCCTCCTCCCCCCCTCTACTCCTCCTCCCCCCCTCTACTCCTCCTCCCCCCCTCTACTCCTCCTCCCCCCCCTTACTCCTCCTCCCCCCTCTACTCCTCCTCCCCCCCTCTACTCCTCCTCCCCCCCTCTACTCCTCCTCCCCCCCTCTACTCCTCCTCCCCCCCTCTACTCCTCCTCCCCCCTCTACTCCTCCTCCCCCTACTCCCCTCCCTCGACGACGTCGACGACGACTCCTCCCCCTCCCCCTCGACGACGTCGACGACGACTCCTCCTCCCTCCCCCCTCGACGACGTCGACGACGACTCCTCCCCCCCCGCCCTCGACGACGTCGACGACGACTCCTCCTCTCCCCCTCGACGACGTCGACGACGACTCCTCCTCCCCCTCGACGACGTCGACGACGACTCCTCCTCTCCCCTCGACGACGTCGACGACGACGACTCCTCCCCCCCTCGACGACGTCGACGACGACGACTCCTCCCCCCCTCGACGACGTCGACGACGACGACTCCTCCCCCCTCGACGACGTCGACGACGACGACTCCTCCCCCCTCGACGACGTCGACGACGACGACTCCTCCCCCCCTCGACGACGTCGACGACGACGACTCCTCCCCCCCTCGACGACGTCGACGACGACGACTCCTCCCCCCCTCGACGACGACTCCTCCCCCCTCGACGTCGACGACGACGACTCCTCCCCCCCTCGACGACGTCGACGACGACGACTCCTCCCCCCCTCGACGACGTCGACGACGACGACTCCTCCCCCCCCTCGACGACGTCGACGACGACGACTCCTCCCCCCCTCGACGACGTCGACGACGACGATCCCTCCCCCCCCTCGACGACGTCGACGACGACGACTCCTCCCCCCCTCGACGACGTCGACGACGACGACTCCTCCCCCCCTCGACGACGACGACTCCTCCCCCCCTCGACGACGTCGACGACGACGACTCCTCCCCCCCCTCGACGACGTCGACGACGACGACTCCTCCCCCCCTCGACGACGTCGACGACGACGACTCCTCCCCCCCTCGACGACGTCGACGACGACGACTCCTCCCCCCCTCGACGACGTCGACGACGACGACTCCTCCCCCCCCTCGACGACGTCGACGACGACGACTCCTCCCCCCCTCGACGACGTCGACGACGACGACTCCTCCCCCCCTCGACGACGTCGACGACGACGACTCCTCCCCCCCTCGACGACGTCGACGACGACGACTCCTCCCCCCCTCGACGACGTCGACGACGACGACTCCTCCCCCCCTCGACGACGTCGACGACGACGACTCCTCCCCCCCTCGACGACGTCGACGACGACGACTCCTCCCCCCCTCGACGACGTCGACGACGACGACTCCTCCCCCCCTCGACGACGTCGACGACGACGACTCCTCCCCCCCTCGACGACGTCGACGACGACGACTCCTCCCCCCCTCGACGACGTCGACGACGACGACTCCTCCCCCCCTCGACGACGTCGACGACGACGACTCCTCCCCCCCCTCGACGACGTCGACGACGACGACTCCTCCCCCCCTCGACGACGTCGACGACGACGACTCCTCCCCCCCTCGACGACGTCGACGACGACGACTCCTCCCCCCCTCGACGACGTCGACGACGACGACTCCTCCCCCCCTCGACGACGTCGACGACGACGACTCCTCCCCCCCTCGACGACGTCGACGACGACGACTCCTCCCCCCCTCGACGACGTCGACGACGACGACTCCTCCCCCCCTCGACGACGTCGACGACGACGACTCCTCCCCCCCTCGACGACGTCGACGACGACGACTCCTCCCCCCCTCGACGACGTCGACGACGACGACTCCTCCCCCCCTCGACGACGTCGACGACGACGACTCCTCCCCCCCTCGACGACGTCGACGACGACGACTCCTCCCCCCCTCGACGGACGTCGACGACGACGACTCCTCCCCCCCTCGACGACGTCGACGACGACGACTCCTCCCCCCCTCGACGACGTCGACGACGACGACTCCTCCCCCCCTCGACGACGTCGACGACGACGACTCCTCCCCCCCCTCGACGACGTCGACCGACGACGACTCCTCCCCCCCTCGACGACGTCGACGACGACGACTCCTCCCCCCCTCGACGACGTCGACGACGACGACTCCTCCCCCCCTCGACGACGTCGACGACGACGACTCCTCCCCCCCTCGACGACGTCGACGACGACGACTCCTCCCCCCCTCGACGACGTCGACGACGACGACTCCTCCCCCCCTCGACGGACGTCGACGACGACGACTCCTCCCCCCCTCGACGACGTCGACGACGACGACCTCCTCCCCCCCTCGACGACGTCGACGACGACGGACTCCTCCCCCCCTCGACAGACGTCGACGACGACGACTCCTCCCCCCCTCGACGACGTCGACGACGACGACTCCTCCCCCCCTCGACGACGACGACGACGACGACTCCTCCCCCCCTCGACGACGTCGACGACGACGACTCCTCCCCCCTCGACGACGTCGACGACGACGACTCCTCCCCCCCCTCGACGACGTCGACGACGACGACTCCTCCCCCCCTCGACGACGTCGACGACACGACTCCCCCCCCTCGACGACGACGACGACTCCCCCCCCTCGACGACGTCGACTCCCTCCCCCCCTCGCGACCGTCGACGTCGACTCCTCCCCCCTCGACGACGTCGACGACGACGACTCCTCTTGCCCCCCCCCTCCGACCCCCCCCCTCGGCGCCGGCGCCGACCCCCCCCCCCCCCGACGCCGACCCCCCTCTTGACATGGATACCACCATTACACGTGAGAACACCACCCACCAGGTACGCGGTACATACTCGTTCGACTCGGCCAATGTTGTCTACCTCATACACTGCAGGAAAGGGTGTCCCGAAGCGTGGTACATTGGCGAGACCATGCAGACGCTGCGACAACGAATGAACGGACATCGCGCGACTATCACCAGGAATGTTCCCTTCCAGTCGGGGAACACTTCAGCAGTCAAGGGCATTCAGCCTCTGATCTCCGGGTAAGCGTTCTCCAAGGCGGCCTTCAGGGCGCGCGACAACGCAGAATCGCCGAGCAGAAACTTATAGCCAAGTTCCGCACACGTGAGCGGCCTCAACTGGGACCTGGGATTCATGTCTCATTACATTCATCCTCCACCATCTGGCCTGCGAAATCCTACGTATTCGGAACAACCCTGTTGGACTTTAACCTGGTGTTGTAAGACTTCTTACCATGGCAAAGATGGGTATAGAAGGATATGGGCCAAATGCAGGCAATTGGGACTAGCTTAGTGGTTAAAAATTGAGCGGCATGGGTAAGTTGGGCTTAAGGGCCTGTTTTCATGCTGTAAATCTCTGACTAATCTTGGAATAAAGATAGAGCAAACAACAGTTTTAAAAAATGGAAGTTAAAACAAAAGGATCGCTCTATTTCCATGTTACATAGCATTGTTTTGGCTTTTAGATGAGAATTTGCATGTGTTTGAAAAAAACAGCTTGCATTTTTGTTTGGAAGAGGATCTCTTCTCCTACATCTGATTTGTCTCAATGTAAGGGTTTATTAAAAAAGATTTATTTTACAGAATTTGAGATGGGAGAAAACTGCAATGACAGCATGGATTTATATAACACCCCTTAACATAGCAAAACGTTCCAAGAAGCTTTACAAGCGCATCAAACAGAAATTGAGCCGGAATCACAAGGAGTTAGTAGGGCAGGAGACCATAAGCTTGGCCCAAAGAGGTAGGTTTGAGGAGCAGATTAAAGGACAAAAGAAGAGAGACAAAGAAATTTAGGGAACGATACCCAGAGCTTTGGGCCTTGGCAGCCGGTAATATTATTTTAAAATCTACCAAGGATATTCAATGTCAAAACAGAAAATGCTGGGACAAAATCAGGTTGGGCAGGACCTAGGCGAGAGAAATCGAATTAGTGTTGAGTCTGTATGACTCTTCAGATTCAACACCAACTCTGTTTCTCTCTCCACAGATGCTGCCAGATCTGCATTCCAACATTTCTGTTTTTATTTCAGATTTCCAGCATCTGTAGTATTTTGCTTTTATTATAAGGATATTCGGTATGCTGTCACTTTCGCTATTTTTGTCATTTGTGCTATGCAAGCATAATTTTCCCTGAAATTGCCATCTCACGAGTACATACTTGAGTTCGTTTTTTTTTTTTTTTTAGGAAAGTATAACTTGTCAAAAAGGGTAATAGCTGCCTAGGAATCTTTTAAAAGATGCAGCTTTTGTTGCAAATACGTTGTTCAATCTGTAAGGTAGCATTTTGAATAATAAATATTTGCTAATTTTAAGAAGGGGCTGGTTTAGCACACTGTGCTAAATAGCTGGCTTTTAAGGCAGGCCAGCAGCCTCCCCGAACAGGTGCCGGAATGTGGCGACTAGGGCTTTTCACAGTAACTTCATTTGAAGCCTACTTGTGACAATGAGCGATTTCATTTCATTTTAATTTTTGTCCTGCGCTCATCAGGACAGATTTTCAAAAATACCAGTTGTGAAGGGAACAACAACTTGTACTCCATGAGAAGAGGTTACTGATTGGTTGGCAAGTGGACTCTGGTAGAGGTGTTGCTATGGAAAATGCACCAGAAGACCGTCAACTGCCAAGCTTTTGTTTGGCTTCACGTCAGGCTGAATTACTCTGGTCAAGGCATAGCCATGGGAAATGGACCAGGGAATGGTTGTCCCCCAAGCTTTTTTTTTTAGTTCAAAAAGGTACAATACATGCTCGAGCCTGCAAAGAACAAGGTGCGATATGTGAAATCTGTGCCTTCTAGCACAAATAGGTGGGCCACATTGTGAGGAGATGAGTTCCATTTTAACGACTATGTATACCCAAATAGGTAGTATTGCCATGCGATCCCGAGGTCTAAGTCCAGCAAACATCTTTGTCCATTTCCTCAAGAATGAAACTTTAAAAAAATATTTTTTTATTCAAACATTTTCCATTTTACACAACACCAAAACAACACAACCACAACCCCCTGCCCCAGGCATCATGGGTAGCAAGTGGATAGCACTGTGGCTTCACAGCGCCAGGGTCCCAGGTCCGATTCCCCGCTGGGTCACTGTCTGCGCGGAGTCTGCACGTTCTCCCCGTGCCTGCGTGGGTTTCCTCCGGGTGCTCCGGTTTCCTCCCACAGTCCAAAGACGTACAGATTAGGTGGATTGGCCACGATAAATTGCCATTCGTGACCAAAAAGGTTAGATGGGGTTATTGGGTTACAGAGATGGGGTGGAAGTGAGGGCATAAGTGGGTCGGTGCAGACTCGATGGGCCGAATGGCTTCCTTCTGCACTTATGTTCTATGTACTTGTTCTATGAGCAACTAACGGTGATGAGCTCTTTGAAATACATAATAAACTGCTGCCACCTTCGGTAGAACCCCTCAATTGCTCCCCTCTAGGGTGTACTTTACTTTCTTGAGGTATAGGAACTCCATCAGATATCCCAGCCGCACTGAGGCACTGGGTGGATAAGCTCACCTCCATCTGTGAACACTCTCCTTTGAGCAAACAGCAAGACGAAGGCCAGAACATCAGCCCCCAAATCCGTTTGCAGCTCCGGCAAATCAGGCACCACCAATATGGCCAATAAGGGACAGTGCTCCAGCTCAATTTTCAGAATCGTCGACATGGTGCTAAAGAAGGAGACCCAGAACCCCACGAGCTTAGGACACGACCAGAACATGTGCACATGGTTAGTCGCAACCCCTCCACAGCGCTCGCACATGTCCTCCACTCCACAAAAAAACAACTCATTTTGGACCTAGTCAGATGAGCCCTGTATAAGCTGCATTAAACCAAGCCTTTTATTCCCCTCCTCCGACCCTGCAAGGAAAAGAACCCTCTCCGTCAACGAGGTTGGTGACGCCGCAGGGAATGTCGGAAAGATCCATTTTGCAAAATTGTCAACTTGGCGGTATCTGATAAGTCCGACCTCCAAGCCCAAATTTCACCAATTCTTCCAAACTCGCAAATCGCCCCTCCAAGAACAGATCCCCCATTCCTCCCTACCCCTTTTCTTCCCACCTCCCGAAAGTGGTTTCCAACCTCGCAGGTTCAAACATTTGATTCACGCAGACACACTTCTATGCTGCCCCCAATTTAAAATGATACCAAATTTGTCACCGTAGCTTCAGGGTGGAGACAACCATTGGATTTGACGAATATTTCACTGGCGAGAACGGGAACATGGTCATCGCTAGTGCCCTCAACCCAGACCCCCTACATGATTTCAACTCCATCCATGCCCAGATCCCCACACCACCAACACCTTCTCCACATTCGCTGCCCAATAGTATATATCAGATAACGCCAAGCTCCCTGACTGTTGGTCCCTCTGAAGGACTGACCTTCGCATCCTTGCCACTTTGCCGACCCAAATAAAGTACAAGATCAAACTCTTGAACATCCCCATCCTCCATTTTGGACCACATAGTACTCGGATTCCTACTTTAATCCATATCCCCAACTCCGTTGGTGCCTTTTTGCCCTTTAGGTGAACCACAAGCTGTTTCTTATATTGACCAAATGACCACACAACCAGTATGTTAGCTCAAAAACACAGTTTATTAATAACACAGGACTTGTATCTCTATGCAATAATACACGCGGCTCCGTACTAAACTACACCTAATAACTTAAGATGACCTTTACTTAACTTTGAGTGACCGGCACTGTGTGAGATAAGGCCTTTATCCGGGTCCACGTGGTTGGTTGGAAGTTGTTGGGTTCATCTCAGCTGGGCTCGTCCTTCAGGAAATGGTCACGGGTCCGTGAACTTGGTTGTTCTGCTGCAGTTGGTCACACACAGGCCGGCCCCAAAAGAGGCCGATCCCTAGTGCGCAGGGCTTTTTATCCTTTGTCTCTTTCGCAACCTTTTGGGAGGTCCTTACTCCAGGTCCAATGGATTGACAGGGTTTCGATCACCCTCATCGATCTTAGCCAATTAAGAGGCGAATACCTCGATGGCTGGGCGGGTCCTAGCTATCATTGTCCCAGGCACGTAGGCCTTTCCAAATAAGGGGAGATGGCGCTGGTTAGTCTGCTATCGTTGATGGTCCTTAATGCACATGCTGTTGTCTTGGGGAAAATGGTGATCGATCTTTATTGAACTGGGAGTTTCTTACCAGGTCTGGTTTCTTTGCACAATACACAGGCTGTGTACCTGTCTGTGTCCCAAATTGACCACAATTCCCATAGTCCTTTGCAGGTGGCAATTTTAAATGGCTACACCGTCAATGCAGAATTATAAGTTTCAATTAACCATATCTATATACAAAAAAAAACATTACAGCGTTCATAGAATGGTAGAATCCCTACAGTGCATAAAGAGGCCACAGCCCATCAAGTCTGCACTGACCCTCTGAAACAGTACCCTACTGTAATCCAGTAATACCACCTAACCTTTTGGATACCAGGGACAATTTAGCATGGCCAGTCCACCTAACCCACACATCTTTAGACTGTGGGAGGACTCCGGACCACACGGAGGAAGCCCAGGAAGACACTAGCAGAAAGTGCAAACTCCACACAGCCCCAACTTTGCCTTGTGAAAGGCCGGCTGCCTCTTTGCCAACTCTGCCGTGACATCATGGTATATTCGAATACCGCTGCCTTTCCACTTCACCTCTTGATTTTCTTTGGCCCATTTCAGGACTCTCTCCTTCTTCCGATAGCTCTGAAAACACACTATTACTGCTCGTGGTGGCTCCGCCTGTGACCTCCGAGCAAACTGGGGGTGGGGGACACAATGACTCTGATCCTCCCCCAACAACTTTGCAAACATTGCAAAAAAAACTCTGGGTCGGCCTCGGGCCTTCCATGCCCTCCTGCAACCTCATGATCCTGAGATTCTGCCTCTTCGACCTATTCTCCATATCCTCTGCCTTAGCCCTTATGCCACTGGTGTCTTCCACTGTGAAGATTGATGCAAAGAATATAGGAATTAGGAACAGAAGTCGGCAATTCAACCCTTCGAACCTGCTCAGCCATTCAATCAGATCATGGCTGATCTCTTCCTGGTCTCAAACCCTACCTGTTCCCCATATCTCTTTAACTCGTTTTTAAAAAATCAGAAATATGTCTATTTCTTCCTTGAAACCATTTCATGACTTATTTCTTTGTTCCTCATTACGATTTTTCTAGCCTCATTTTCCAGCGGTCCAATATCCAAACTTGCCTCTCTCTTACCTTTTATATATGGAAAAAACATTCTTGCTATTTTCTTTTATATTACTAGCTAGCTTACACTCTTATTTCATCTCCCATCTCTTCCCCACCCCCCCGCCGTTGCTTTTTTTTTTAGCTGTCTTCTGCTTGCTTTTAAAGGCTCCCCAATTCTCTGGCTTCCCACTAATCCTCACCATCTTGTCTGCCTTTTTGTTTGTTTTTGAGCTGTCCTTGAATTCCCTTGCAGCCATGGATGCCTCGTCCTCCCTCATGGATGTTTCCTTCTCCTTGGGGTGAATTTCTTTTGCCTCCCAAATAACCCCCAAAACCTCCTGCCAATGCTGTTCCACAGCCCCTGCTAGGAGCCCTTTTCAATCAACTCTGGCCAGCTCGTCGTTCATGTCTTTGTAGTTGCCTTTACTCAGTTGTAATACCGTTACATCTGATTGCAGCTTCTCTCCCTCAAACTGCAGGGTAAATTCTATCATATTGTGGTCACTGCCCCCTAAGGGTTGCTTTACTTTAAAGTTCCCTAATCAAGTCTGTCTCATTACACATCACCAAATCTAGAATTGCCTGTTTCCTCGTGGGCTCTACCAATAGCTGCTCCAAAAAAAAATCTTGTCGACATTCCACAAATTCCTTTTCTTGGGATCTGCCACCAACCTGATTTTCCCAGTCCACCTGCATATTGAAGTCCCCCATGATTATTGTAATACAATATAATAATATTGTATTATTAATTGCTGGCTTTGAAAGCAGACCAAGGCAGGCCAGCAGCACGGTTCGATTCCCGTAACAGCCTCCCCGAACAGGCGCCGGAATGTGGCGACTAGGGGCTTTTCACAGTAACTTCATTTGAAGCCTACTTGTGACAATAAGTGATTTTCTTTCATTCATTCATTATATGGCGTTTCTGTCACCTGATTTTTTTCTGCTTCACATCCTGACTACTGCTCAGGGACCTGTACATAACTCCCATCAGGGTTTTCTTTTCCTTTGCGATTCCTCAGCTCTACCCAAACAGATTCTACACCTTCCGACCCTATATCGCTTCTTGCTATTGATTTTAAGTTCATTTCTTACTAACAGTGTAACCCTCCCCTTCTGCCCATCTACCTGTCCTTTTTGATAGGTCACAAATCCTTGGCTATTTAGATCCCAGCACTGATCCCCTTACAGCCATGTCTCTGTGATGCCCACAACATCATAGCCAATTTCAATGTGCCACAAACTCATTTACCTTGTTTCATATACTGCGTGCATTCAGGTACAGTGCCCTCAGTCCTGTGTTGACTGCCTCCCTTCTCATGGCTATCCCCTTTTCTGTTGTGCCTGATGCTAGATTTCTGCTGCTTTCTATATCCTCTTCTATTATTTATTCAGGAAACTTTACTAACCTCTCCTGAACTCTCGGCCTTTTTAACTAGTTAAAGCCTATCCTCCCTACTCTTGTACTCTGCCACTATTAATAAAATCTAGGATATTGTATGAACAGCATGTTAGGAAAACAAAGGCAGTTACGCCTGGTAGCGTAAAACCTACAGTTCGATTCACGCAGGACAAATCCAATTATAATTCTGTTGTGCTTGGGGTGAGCCACGGCATGATGAGTAAAGAAACCAGCATTGGTTGCTTAGCAACTGGGGCCTTGTAAGGTAGGTAAGTTTTAGTTTAGCTAATTTGATGGCAGTTGGAGATAGGTAGTGAGAATAAAGGCAGCTTTCACAGCTCTTCTAAAAGCAATTCATTTGGTTTTAGAAGCAAAAGAAGGAACACTTCTCTCAGCCTTGCTACAAAGAGAGTCCGACAATGGAGTAATGGTTAAGAAAACAGATGCCAGAATCCTCAAGTCCACTTAGTTAAGGAAATTAGAGAAGTTTCCAAGAAGTGCGGAGTTAACGGAACAGAGGAAACTGCAAACCAGAACAGATTGCTTTTCAGTAAAGTAACAGAGTTCAGAAGGCATTGGATCGTGAGAGGCAAGAAATATATCTGTAATAGTTTATGATAAATGACGAGTTGGCAAAGATTAGTGGGAAGCCAGAGGATTGGCAATCATTTAAAAGCGAGCAGAGGACAACTAAAAAAGCAATAAGGGGAGAGAAGGTGAAATATGAGTGCAAGTTAGCTAGTGATATAAAAGAAGATAGGAAGAGTTTCTTTCAATATATAAAAGGTAAGAGAGAAGCAAAAATAGACATTGGAAGACGTGGCTGGAGTAGTAATAATAGGAAACCAAGAAATGGCAGATGAACTGAATAGTTACTTTCCATCAGTCTTCACTGTGGAAGACACCAGTGGGATGCCAGAGCTCCAGGAGAAGCGGGGGGCAGAGGTGAGTGCAATAGCCATCACGAAGAACGTAAGAACTAGAAGCAGGAGTAGGCCATCTGGCCCCTCGAGCCTGCTCCGCCATTCAATGAGATCATGGCTGATCTTTTGTGAACTCAGCTCCACTTTCCAGCCCGAACACCATAACCCTTAATCCCTTTATTCTTTAAAAAACTATCTTTATCTTAAAAACATTTAATGAAGGAGCCTCTACTGCTTCACTGGGCAAGGAATTCCATAGATTCACAACCCTTTGGGTGAAGAAGTTGCTCCTAAGCTCAGTCCTAAATCTACTTCCCCTTATTTTGAGGCTATGCCCCTAGTTCTGCTTTCACCCGCCAGTGGAAACAACGTGCCCGCATATATCCTGTCTATTCTCTTCATAATCTTATGTTTCTATAAGATCCCCCCTCATCCTTCTAAATTCCAATGAGTACAGTCCCAGTCTACTCAACCTCTCCTCGTAATCCAACCCCTTCAGCTCTGGGATTAACCTAGTGAATCTCCTCTGCACACCCTCCAGTGCCAGTACGTCCTTTCTCAAGTAAGGAGACCAAAACTGAACACAATATTCCAGGTGTGGCCTCATTAACACCGTAGACAATTGCAGCATAACCTCCCTAGTCTTAAACTCCATCCCTCTATTTGAAGGACAGAATTCCATTTGTCTTAATCACCTGTTGTATCTGTAAACCAACTTTTTGCGACTCATGCAGTAGCACACCCAGGTCTCTCTGCACAGCAGCATGTTTTAATAGTTTATCATTTAAATAATCCCTTTTGCTGTTATTCCTACCAAAATGGATAATCTCACATTTGTCAACATTGTATTCCATCTGCCAGACCCTCGCCCATTCACTTAACCTATCCAAATCCCTCTGCAGATTTCCAGCATCCTCGGCACTTTTTGCTTTACCACTCATCTTAGTGTCGTCTGCAAACTTGGACACATTGCCTTTGGTCCTCAACTCCAAATCATCTAGGAGAAGGTTCAGGGGAAACTGCAAGGTCTGAAGGTGGCTAAGTCACCTGGACTGGAGTGTCTACACCCCAGGGGCCTAAAAGAGATAGCTGAGGAAATTATGGAGGCATTGGTGATGATCTCTCCGTAATCACTGGAGGCAGGAAGGGTCCTAGAGGACTGGAAAGCGGCTAATGTAACACCATTGTTTTTAAGAAGGGAGGAAGGCAGATGACGGGAAATTATAGGCTGGTTAGCCTGACTTTGGTTATTGGTAAGATTTTAGAGTCTGTTATTAAAGATGAGATGGCAAAGTACTTGGAAGTGATGATAAAATAGGACTGAGTCAGCACGGCTTTGTCAAAGGGAGGTCATGTCTGACAAATATGTTTGAGTTCTTTGAGGAGGTAACAAGGAGGTTAGACGAAGGAGATCCAGTGGATGTGATTTATTTAGATTTCCAGAAGGCCTTTGACAAGGTGCCGCGTAGGAGACTCTTAAATAAGTTAAGAGCCCATGGTGTTAAGGGTAAGAACCTGGCATGGATAAAGGATTGGCTGACTGGCAGAAGGCAGAGAGTGGAGTTAAAGGGATCTTTTTAAGGATGGCAGCTGGTGGCTAGTAGTGTGCCTCGGGTCTCTGCTGGGACCACAACTTTTCATAATATACATTAATGATCTGGAAGAAGGTACAGAAGGCACTGTTGCTATGTTTCCAGATGATACAAAGATCTGAAGAGGGACAGGTAGTATTGAGAAAGCAAGGGGGCTGCAGAAGGATTTGGACAAGCTAGGAGAGTGGGCAATGAAGTGGCAAATGAAATATGATGTGGAAAAATGAGAGGTTATGCACTTTGGAAGGAGGAATTTAGGACTAGACTATTTTCTAAATGAGAAAATGCTTAGGAAATTAGAAGCACAAAAGGGACTTGAGAGTCCTTGTTCATGATTCTCTTAAGGTTAACGTGCAGGTTCAGTCGGCAGTTAAGGCAAATGCAATGTTAGCTTTCATGTCATGAGGGCTAGAATACAAGACCAGGGATGTACTTCTCAGGCTGTATATAGCTCTGGTCAGACCCCATTTGGAGTATTGTGAGCAGTTTTGGGCCCGGGATCTGAGAAAGGATGTGCTGGCCTTGGAAAGGGTCCAGAGGAGGTTCACAAGAATTATCTCTGGAATGAAGAACTTGGCATATGAGGAACGTTTGAGTACTCTGGGTCTGTTCTCGTTGGAGTTTAGAAGGATGAGGGGGGGGATCTTATTGAAACTTGCAGGATACTGCGAGGCCTGGACGTGAAGAAGATGTTTCCACTTGTAGGAAAAACTAGAAGCAGAGGACGCCATCTCAGACTAAAGGGACAGTCCTTTAAAACCGAGATGTGGAGGAATTTCTTCAGCCAGAGGAGTGGTGAATCTGTGGAACTCTTTGCCGCAGATGGCTGTGGAGGCCAAATCACTGAGTGTCTTTAAGACTGAGATAGATAGGTTCTTGATTAATAAGGGGATCAGGGGTTATGGGGTGAAGGCAGGAGAATGGGGATGAGCAAACAATTAGCCATGATTGAATGGCGGAGCAGACTTGATGGGCCGAGTAACCTAATTCTGCTCCTCTTAAGGTCTTATGGAGACGTTATTTGAAATAATTGTGAAATCGGTGGCTGGACCTCAGTTTGTGTAAAAGCCTTTAAGACAAAGTGAAACTGATGGGGAAGGTGCAAAACCTTGATGGAAGCGGCGAAAGGAACGCATAATTTAGAAGAAGATTTAGAAATGTGACTTTTTTAAAGCGGAATTTCAAATCACTCGTGTTGACCCTGGAGTTCAGTAAGCAAGATAACTCACGGTATAAGGATCATCTGGGGGAATTCTGAGGAGAATACCACAGACACTAACTTGGATTCAGAGCAGACTGTGTATATTTGTTCACAGTCATCATATGTACTTAAAAGGGACTTTGTGTTAAGGAGACTATTGTAACCTGCGATGTACTTGGCAATCTGTGTTAATCTTAAAATCTGTGTGCATTTGTTAAGTTCAGGAGGGAGTAAAGGAGTGTTGTATCATAATGTAATTTGTTCATGATTAATAATTTTTTCTTGTTAAAACTATTAGTAGTCCTGTGACTCCGTTTATTGACTTTTAAAAATACAGTAAAAGTTATAGTCTTTTGACCGATGGTTCCATTCTGGGATCTTTTTGTCCAGTTATAATATCAAATGGGATCATAACAAGAACTGGACACAATACTCCATTTAAGGCCGAATCAGTGCTTGAGACTACTTCAACAAAACTTACTTACAATGGTACTCTGTGCCTCTATATTAATAAGGCCTCTGATGTTGTGTGCTTTATTAACCACCTTCTGTCCTTGTGCAGCCACCTTTAATGACTTATGCACATATATACCCAGGTCCCTCCGCTCCTACACATACTTTTGTATTGTACTCCTTAATTTGTATTGTTTGTCCATGTTCTTCCTACCAAAATGCATCAGCACACACTTCTCCGCATTGGAATTTATCTGCCCAGTCCACCACCTTGTCTGTGTCCTTTTGAATTTGTCCTCCATTTAAAAGGCTTCCAGGTTTTGTATCATTTGCAAACTCTGAAAATTTCATCATTGAGATATATCAGGAAAAGCAAGGATCCCAACACCAACTCCTGGGGAAAACCATTACAAACCTTCCTCCAGCCTGAAGAATATCTGTTAACCATACTCACTGTTTTCTATTACTCAGCCAATTCTGTATTCCCGTTTCTCTGTCCCTTTTATTCCATGAGCTATGGAAGGAGGAAGTCCAAAGTCAGTTAAACATCATTTCCCCTGAGGCAATCCCGAGAATTTGCAGTGCAGAAGGGGGCACTTGGAAAGAGCAACCTACTTAAGCCCACACCTCAACCCTATCCCTGTACCCCAGTAACCCCACCTCCCCTTTTGGACACTAAGGGCAATTTACCATGGCCAATCCACCTAACCTGCACATCTTCGGACTGTGGGAGGAAACGGAGCACCCGGAGGAAACCCACGCAAACACACGGAGAACATGCAGACTCCGCACAGACCGTGACCCAAGCTAGAAATCAAACCTGCGACCCTGGAGCTGTGAAGCTACCGTGCTGCCCACTGCTGCCCGCTGTGCTGCCCACTGTGCTGCGCTACCGTGCTGCCCACTGTGCTACCGTGCTGCCCATGTTCCTAATCAACCCACATTTTTCCATGTGATTAGTAATTCTATTCCAAATAATTGTTTCGATAAGCTTCCCCACCACTGAAATTGGACTGGCTGGTCTTATCCTTGCTATCTTTTTGGGCAAGGGGTAATTTGCAATTTTCCAGTCCTCTGGAGTCTAGGGGAAACTGAAGGTAAACAGCCAGTGCCCCTGTAATTTCCACCATCACTTCAGTATCCTTGGATGCATCTCATTTAGTCCTGGTGCCTTGTCAACTTTAAGTACCGACAGTTTATCCAATACCACCAGCATCTAACAGCAGAGTTACCCCCTCTTCACCATGGCCTGTGTTACATCTGCATCCTTGATAAAGGCAGATGCAAAGTATTCATTTAACAACTCTCCCATATGCCCTGCCTCAATGTATAATCCCTTTCGGTCCTGAATCAGCCCTACTCCACCTTTGACCAGAATGCAGTATAAATTGTTATTCCCTTTACAATTGGTATTCTTGAAAATCTGTCCTGATGAGTGCAAGACAAAAAGGTTTGCCATTGTGTCTCTTTTATCAGTGCTACAAGTTCTGCACTACCCAACTACTATATGCTCATTTCTCCTCTCAGACAGATGAATGGAGACTAAGCTACATCAATAAAGATTTCACTGTCTGCACCTCCTATCCTCCCATTGTCATCGTACCAAAATCAATTGACGATGAGACTCTGAAAAAAGTTGCTACATTTCGTCAAGGTGGTCGCTTCCCTGTCCTCAGTTACTACCACAAAAAGAACGGAATGGTGAGTATGAAAGATGATTACAACAGTTTGTCTCGAATAGTAGTCTGGTAAATACTGTCATCTAGTGTTTTCTGTTAATATTTTTCATTTCTATTCATATTCATAGGCTAAACGTTAAGGCTTTGTTAGGGATGTGTGTTGCAGGTTGCTTTAAGATCAGATTTCATTCATCTTTCATACTATACTTTGCGAAGTGCATACGGACAGGGCCGGAAACTTGAGTTATTGATAAAAATGTATCCATGTTATGCCATGTAATTTCCATTGTACCTGAAGCTTTCCTAATCAAAGTAATTTCTTAAAGACATTTGGTGACTTGGCCCCCACAGCCTTCTTACATTGAGTTTATCTTCTTAAAGATTGAGTTGGTGATTTTTTTATCTCTATTTCTGCAAGTTGCTTCAATTAACTGCACACAGTCATGAACTTAATTATGCATTTGCTTTTAATTTCTAAAGCTCTGTAGCATGCACTTTCATAAGCAAATTAAAGAATTTAAACAAAATGTGATATTGCTAGACTCCTTTTCCAATCAACTCTGGCCAGCTCCTCCCTCATGTCTTTGTATTTACCCATATTTAATTGTAAGACCGTTACATCTGGTTGCAGCTTCTCCCTCAAACTGCAGGGTAAATTCTACCATATTGTGGTCACTGCTCCCTAAGTGTTCCTTCATCTCAAGATCCCTCATCAAGTCTGCCTCATTACACATCACCAAATCCAGAATTGTCTGTTCCCTAGTGGGTTCTACCACAAGCAACTCCAAAACATCATCTCTTTAACATTCCACAAATTCCTTTTCTTGGCATCCACTGCTAACCTGATTTTCCCAGTCCACATGCATATTGAAATCACCCATGATTATTATGATATTGCCTTTTTTACATGTCTTTTCTATCTCCTGATTTATTTTCTACCCTACATCCTGACGACTGCTAGGGGCCCTGTACCTAACTCCCCAAAAGTTACCTTTGCGATTCCTCAACTCTACCCACAGAGATTCTATGCCTTCTGATTCTCTATGGCTTCTTGCTACTGATTTAACTTCATTCCTTACGAACAATGCAACCCGCCCCCTTTGCTCGTCTGCCTGTCCTTTCGATAGGACAGACATCTTTGTATATTCAGAACCCAGCCCTGATCCCCTTGCAGCCACATCTGTGATGCCCACAACATCGTACCGGCCGATTTCAATGTGCACAACAAGCTCATTTACCTTGATGCCACTGGACATTTGTTGATTTGTCCCTTGCACATATTTGCCAGTTCACTTTAACAAGCTCTGTTTTCATGCCCTCATAATTGCTTTTATTTAAGATTAAAATACTACTTTTAAATGTACTGCTCTCCCTCAAATTGAATATAACAAGTGTTTGATACAGCTCTAGCATTAACCTCTCAACTCTTAAAATTTAAGTATCGCGTATGCCGCCTTGACTGCCTTATTTACCCATTAGTCTCCATCTGGATACGTACTCCAAAGTCCCTCTGTTCTGCTACACTTTACCATTTTTTGTTTTACTTATTGTCCCTTGACAAATATATTACCTCAGCATTTCTTTGGATTTAACCCCATTTTCATCTGTTCTTCTCGCCCAACTAGTCCATTGATATTTTTCTGCCGTATTCAGAAATATATCAATGACATGGCCAGTTTTTGTACCTTCTGCAAACTTCATAATTATACCCCTGGCATTCAAGTCCAAATACGACAAAAAGCAAGTGATCTAGTCCTGGGCCCAGTGGAAACAGCCTTCCAGTCACAGTGAAACCCATTGGTCATTATCCTTCACGTCCTTCTTAGTCTCTGTTCTTCCAGTATGCTCGTTCCAGACTACAGATTTCTGAGGTTATATTTTGATCCTGTAAAATTAACCTGTGCAAAATGAAGTCTGTAATTTTGATTATTGCATGTTATAAACTGAAAGTAATGTGGCAGTTGCTTGTGTATGTATATAGGAAGCATAAATATCCGCTTTTGACATGCAACAGATTTTCATGTATTTGTTAACCTATGCAAATGCAAGGAGGCGTAGGTATAGTCGATAGAAAAAGAAATGAACAATTTTCTGAAAAACAGATTAGCTTGCTTAAGCTAAACCAGGTCCTCCTTTGACCAAGAGTCATCCACACTAAACATTAGCTCTCTTCTCTCTCCTCAGAAATTGACCGGTATTTTCTGTTTTTGTTTCAAATTCCAGCATCCACAGTCATTTGCTTTTATACTTCTACTGTTTTTTAGGAAGAGATATAGAATCATAGAATTTACAGTGCAGAAGGAGGCAGTTCGGCCCATCGAGTCTGGAAAGAGCACCCTACCCAAGCCCACACCTCCCCTATCCCAGTAACCCCCACCTAACTTTTTTTTGAGACGCTAAGGGCAACTTATCATGGCCAATCCACTTAACCTGTCTTTGGACTGTGGGAGGAAACCCGAGCACCCGGAGGAAACCCAGGCAGACATTGGGAGAATGTGCAGACTCCGCACAGACAGTGACCCAAGCCGGGATTTGAACCTGGGATCTTGGAGCTGTGAAGCAACTGTGCTAACCACTATGCTACCGTGCCACCATTGTGATTTAATGATACCCATGGTAGTTATGTGAAACTGAGATCCTTCACAGATGCTCTAATACTTGGCCAAACCTTTTAAAATTCAAATTGTGATTTATAAATCTTCTGGAAAATGGGCTATTCCAATAAAGCTATCGGGGCGATGGCTGAAATTAAGTAAGCATCTATTTTAATTTAATTACCAACACGTGGTGTTTTATCATGTCTCTGTCTTTTAGTCTCTGCTTGAATTTGGCTTTTTTAGGTGGAAATCAAGACTGGAACATTTGTAAGTTTTCAGCTATAATGTCTCAGCAGGAGCTGGCAAGGTTTATTGTCTGTTGATCAAAAACTGAACAATAAAACAGCTTGCGCATTACAAATGAGATGATCAGTCACTGAACTGAGATAGCTCCCTGCCCTTTCCTTTCATCTCACATTTCACTGCAACCAATTTGCTTCTTTCTGCAGGATTCAATTATATATATATATATATATATATATATATATATATCTGTATTGTTCAAGAAATATAGATTTAAATTTTCTCTATCTCTATGTCTAAGTTTAATGCAGACCAGACTAATATGTTCATTCTAAAATTAGATAAGGGTGCATTACTATTTCCGAACTTCTGCATCATAGCTATAGTATGATACATTTACTGTTTTTTGAGCATGGGAATATAAAATGCAGGATCAACTTTGGAAGTTCTTTAAATATCATTATCTAAGAAATGTAATTCTGTAGCATAAGGTACAACACAATCAAATATATTTTAGTTGTGTATTAATTGGTTACATCAGCCCTTGGTTGGTTGAAGGTGACCTGTTAGCTTGTATTACATTGAGAGTGCAGATGCATTTTCTTGCTGAGAAGCTTTGACAATAATGTTCTTCTATCATAGGATGGGCATAATTTTTAAAAATGTTTTTATTGGATTTTCACGTTTCCTACTTGACAAGGTGTTTTCTGTTTATATAGTTCTAGCTCAAACGTTAAGTTACAGGTGTCGTACCCGCGAGTGGTATTTTACAGAAAGTAGTCGGGATGTGGTACTAGTTTATCTAGGAAAAAGAACCAAAAGAGATGCATGTTCCAGGAAAACGAGATTTAACGACCGTATTACTGCGAACGAAGAAGAAAGTCAAACCAGTTTGCCTGAGTGAGAACAGGCTAGATCCACTGTACATATTTACAGTTGTCTGCTTTGTCTCTCTTTTGTGGCTGTGTACTTTATTTGGCCAGTCAGCCTCTGCTGCATTGCCTGCTGTTGGCCCTGGCTTGTGCTTGATTGTTACTATGCCCTCTAGTCCACTTTTTGCACTTGGGTTTGTGCCCCTTGCGTCCCGCGGTCGTCTTGTGAGTTTCTACTCCCGCCCTCCTCCTCCTCTTCACCCCTCTTCTCTTCCTTTTGTTAACCAAGGCTCCACACTCACCCCTCAACCTTGGACATTTCCTCAAAAGAAGGCTGTCCAGAACCTGACAAGTGTGGGGCATGCCCAGAACATGTGGGTGTGGTTGACCGGTCCTCCCTGGCACCATTCGCTTGTCCTTCACTTCCGAGAAGACCCTTCTCATTCAGGGTCTAGTTAGGTAAGCTTTGTGCACCACTTTCAGCTGTATTAGGCAAAGCCCTGCACATGTGTAGGTGGAGTTTGCCCTGTACAGTGCTTTGCTCCAGAATCCCCACCCTATTTCTATCCCTACTTTTTCCTCCCATTTTCCCTGTGTCTTGTCCAGCAGGAAATGTGCCTCCTCTAACAGGCATCCATACAGGTCCCCGCAGTTGCCCACACCTAAGTCTCCCACGTCCAACAGTTCCTTTATCATTGGGTTTCTCGGCGTCCGTGGGTATGATGTCGTCGTCTCCTTGCAGAGGAAGTTTTTGGTTTGTAAATGCCTTAGTTCGTTCCTGTTGGGCAGTTGTCTCCTTTCCGTCAGTTCCTCTAATGTCATTGGTCTATCGTCTGCGTAAAAGTCTCTAGCTGTCCGTCTCTCCCGGGGGGGCTTTGAGGTGAACAGTCCCTGGGAGAAGGCCTCGAATGCCTCGTTGATCTTGTTAGGCTCGGTTACTCGTATGCCATTATTGTCCCTGAACTGAGCTATTTATCTCGTAGCTGTCTGCTTTCTCAGTTGGTGTGCCAGCAGGCGGCTGGATTTGTCTCGCAAAGGGTCCCTCGTGTCTGGTGGAGCTGGCGCATTGCTGTCCTCGTGAAGCGCAGGTCAAGGTCCATTTGCCTCTTTTTCCTCTCTGCCAGAAGCTCTACGGTCGAGGCCTCTTGAGTATTGCCAATTCACTTCTACCGAGAGTCGACCAGTTGTTGCCTAGCCATCCTCTCCTACCTGTCTCTGTGTGCTTGCTAAGTGATTATCTCACCCCTAAACTTGTGCCTCCCAGAACATGGAGGGTGAGACATCCCCATTCTGGTTGTTGGTGATATACTCGTCTATGGCCTGTAATATTTTCTTGCCAAATGCCTCATTGGCAAGGAGACCCATGTCCAACCTCCATGGGGGGTCCTCTCATCCATGTAGTGTGGTGCGTGGTCAGAGATTACAATGGCGGAGTATTCCCTTTTCTGCACCAATTTCCCCACTACAAAGAAGTCGATGCACAAGTATACCCAGTGTATTTGGGAGAAGGAGAACTCCTTCTCTCTTGGGTGTATGAACCTTCATGGGTCCACAGCCCCCATCTGCTCCATAAATGCACAGCTCTTTCGCCATATTTCATGTTTTCTCTCATTTGTGGTTTCATCTATCCATCCGTGGGCCCTATGATTAGTCGGTGGATGTCTATGTCAGAGATTTCTGCCATGGTCTTTTTTTCCAAACTTTGTGACGTCCCAGTTCGACATGCATGTTAACCAGGACCACTGGTGCCCCTTCCAGGACATCGCTAACCATGGTGTGCCATCCCACTTGGCCCATGACCATTCTCGTCATGGAAAATGCTGTCCTCTTGTTAAGTAGAATGGCTCCCCCTCCCAAGCTCTCATCCCGTATCAAGAATTGTGCGTCTGTCTCAACCAGCCCTTTCTTACTCTCAGTCTGTCCGTCTCCCTCAGCTGTGTTTCTTGGAGGAGGATGATGTCAGCTTTCATTCTTTCAGGTGGGCAAAGACTCTGGATCTTTTCACTGAGCCGTTAAGTCCCCTGCCCCCCCACCCAATCCCTCCTGCAGGATCAACCATACTTACCTGTTTCAGCTGGAGCGACCGGTGGGCTCTGTCTATTTCTGGCGGGTTGGGGAACCTGTCCCTCCCCACCAGGTTTCCCAACATCTGGCCACATAGTCCGTGGGGTCCCTGCATTCGGGTCCCTCCATCAGGCTCACTGTATTTAAGTTCTGATGCCATGTCCGGTTCTCTTGATCTTTTATTTTCCCCTTTAGACTTCCCTGCATCGCCACGGACCTTTTTATATCAGTCTCCAGAGTGGTGATCCGGTCGCTCTGATCCATTGAGGTTTTTTCCAATTCCTTGATGATGTTTCCCTGGGCCTCCAGTTGTTTCTCTGCCCCAGTTGGTTCTTTGCTTTGTCTAGGGCCTGCGTGACTGCCACCCTAACCCCCACTGGAGCTACTGTTGCTTGGCATTGTCTATTGTGCTGTTATGTAGGGTGAGAGGATACTTTTTTCTCCTGTTTTAGTTGGCTATTTTGAATAAAAGAGCCTAGTTTGGGAACTTTAGGAGGAGAGCCACCTTTTGTGCGTCTGCTCAGCACATCTCTGTCAACGGAAGTCCCAGACAACCATAATTTATGAGGGAAATAAATGATGACACTTTTATTCTACGCGCTGTGTCTTGGGAGAGTGAGCTCAGAATGGTGCTCTCCTGAATTTGCACTACATTCATTCAGCTAGTCGTGTCTTTAATTACCAAAGCCCCAGATTTGGATTTCTCTCCTGAAACCTCTCTGCTTCTCTTTCCACATTTTTAAGCTGCTACTTTAAAATTTGCCCATTTGAGAATACTTTGGTCCTCTGTCCTTAAACGATCTCATGTGGCTCATTGTCGAATTTTGTTTAGCCCTTGTGCCTTGGATATTTTCTTATGTTCAGGGTACTGCTTAAATGAATGTTGGTAGTGATATATGCCTCTTTTTGTGGTAACAGCAGAGGTCATGTATCTTCGGGGTAGTGTGTGTACACAACCAATAAATTGGCCTTTAAACAGGCAGCATTCTTGTGCCATGATGTTATCAATAATGTCAGCAGGAGTGTTCTGAACATTTTTGATCATTGCAGTTATGATATCCAGAACTTAATTGCTAATGGATGCTACGACTAGGCACATATCTGGTTGCCTTAGCTGCTAATTTAACAAATCCATCAATGTGTGACTTTATCTGGCCATTCACTGCAGAAGACTGCCTGTGGAAGTTCTTTGCTGGTTGTGGGTTCAGAATATTGAATCTAGGGTACAGGGAATTGAGCAATATGGTACATCGAATGGCTGATGATTTGCAGGGTTGTGAAACTTTACAGGTCTGTTGTTACAACTGAGTCATTAATTGTCACATCACTGAGCAGTAAACTGTTGACAAAGGGAAAAATTTTCGAAGTTACAGGACTCATTTATGGCCTTATGCGGTAACTTGTTTGCAACTCCAGTGGAAGGTTTCATGTTGTTCATGGAATAACTTAAGTTCTCCATGTTAAAGCATCTTGCATGTCATAGAATCATAGAATTTACAGTGCAGAAGGAGACTATTTGGCCCATGTATTTGCACTGACCCTTGGAAAGAGGACCCTACCCAAGCCCTCGTCTCCACCCTATCCCCATAACCCAGTAACCCCATCTAACCTTTTTGGACACTTGAGGGCAATTTTAGCATGGCCAATTCACATCTTTGGACCGTGGGAGGAAACCGGAGCACCTGGAGGAAACCCATGCAGACATGGTGAGAACGTGCAGACTCCGCACAGTGACCCAAGACGGGAATCAAACCTGGGACCCTAGAGCTGTGAAGCAACCATGCTAACCACTGTGCTACTGTGCCGCCAATATAAGCCAGTCAGATGAACTGTATTTTTAGATTTCCACAAACTTTTATTTTCCTTTTGTCATTGTAAAATGATCGAGTATCCAGGGCAAGCGGTGACGTGGTGGTTTTGTCACTGGACTAGTAATCGAGAGACCCAGGGTATTGGTCTGAGGACCCACGTTCGAATCTCACCATGGGAGATGGTGAAATCTGAATTCAAGAAGTCTCATGATGACCTGAAACTATTGCCATTAAAACCCCATCTGGTTCACTAATGTGGTTGATGTGGTTCACTTCAATGCTCTCTGAAATAATCTAGCACTCAGTTCAAGGGCAGTTAGGGATGGGTAATAAATGTCAGCGACACCCACATCCCCTGAATGAATTTTAAAAGTCAAAAACCGCAAGTTACATTTGTGTCACCCTTTATTATTGTGCTGTTGAAACAACGAGAAGTGCATCATGTGAGCCCCTTTGAAGTACAGTATCTGTTGTATAACTGTTTTTCAGTAACACTAAATAAATGGACAGCTGACCTGTTTTTTTGTCGTAGTATTGGCTGAGTGAGGGATTCCGATGAACAGTCAGGTTTCTTTTGAACAGCGTCATCAGATTTAATGACACCTGAAACTTGGAGCTTGTTTTAGCAACCCATCCAAAGAAAAATCATATCCAAAGTTGCATTGCAGAATATAAATTTGATTCTTTAATTAAACGATAAGCATGTTTCATAAGGGTATTTGGGCTAATTTTCTGTCACGTTTGCACACTGATATACCTACGAACTGTCATTAAAAAAACAAAACAGGAGATTCAAATATGTGGATACTGGGAACTCGATGCTGCAAGTGTAAATTTTACCAAACTTTGTTTCTTGAGCACCGCATAGGATTTAATCTGTAACATTTCATATTCCATCATGTTGCATAAATTGTTCGAGTGAACTAGTGTGACTTACTATTGAGTGCCTCAACATTTGATTTCAAATGGCAATTGACTGACAGCATAGTTTTTCTGCATGGACTTCTACCTAAAACATTGTAAAGTAACGGCAGCACAAACTAATTGCAGTCACCAGTCATAAACATGTTGGCTGGTAGCTGCTGTAAGCTCAGGAGAAGTGTCAAGCAGTTCCATTGCACAAGTGTTGTGCAATTAATATTTTGACAGCACTGTACAACTCTGAATATTTTAGTATCTAGACATTTTCCTTTGTACAGAGTTGAAATATTGTGAGTGGTTTGTTTTAAACAGTTTATTTTGATTAGTCCAATTTTTTGTTCTTATTTGGTTTTCTTCCACAAAGTGAAAATAAGTTGCTTCCCAAAGAGGTGGAATTTCCTGGAGGATAGAATGAGAAATGGCATGGGAAATTATGCCTATTTTGTCAACCTCAGTTTATGCTTAAAATTCAATCTCATTCACTTGTTGCCAGAATGTAAAATCATTTTACAGTGAGGGAAGATCACAACTTAGACCTTGGGCTGGATTCTCCACCCCGCTGTTTCTGTTTCACCCTGCTGGCGGGGTGCTCCGTTATGCCGGCCGGTCAATGGGGTTTCTCATTGTGGGGCAACCCCACGCCGTCGGGAAATGGAGCATCCCGCCAGCGGAGAATCCAGCCCCGTGTGTTTCTTTTTTAAGTTTTTGAACCATCAAATCATTCTTTGTGCATATTAGGCACAGCAGATTTAAAGAATATACAATTGTGGTAGCTCTTCAGTTTTTAACATGACTTGAACTGAAGCTATGAAGTATAATCGAAGGAGGTGAAGATAGATTTTTTGTTTAACTGCTTAAAAATAACAAAACACCAGAAAAATAATTCTATTGCTGTACCTAAAATCCTTTGCTTAATTAAACACCCATTTTATACCAGTGTAATCGAAGGAAATGTATGTGTATGCCTCTTTAACATGATGATGGAACTATTACAGCAAACCAGGGAGTGATTGAGCAGGGATTGACATACAGGGGTATTAGCATAAAATGGAAGAAGACATTTCAGCAAGGCATAGCTGGGTGCACAACCCACTTGCATTTGTGTTTGCTTAATCTTTTACCCAGGATATTTCCTTTACAACCAGATTATGCATATTTCTGGGAGCAAATTGTTAGATCCAAATTTGCATTGTTGACAGGTGGAGGTTGGGAACCACAGGTCCTGACATTCTGTGCGTTTCTGAACATCTGCGGATTGGGAGTGAACTGCGTGTGCATAGTCCCAACATTTGGAGTTCCTCCGTCCAAGTACCCAGACCATCTGTGTGCAAGGAGAATGCATGAAAACCCAATCACAGGAACCAGAATGGGGTGCCATAACAAGGAGTTCAAGGGCAGGAGACATTGACTCAGGGAGAGAAGGAGAACTGGAGAAGGAGTCACCAATTGGAACCACTGGGGGAGAAGCAAAGAAAGAGGCTCCAAGCAGTAACAGGGCTGTGGTTGGCAAGCTTCAAGTAATGAGGGGTTTACAAAAGGCAGCGGAGCATAGGTGACTCCATGCTGTGGACTGCTGCAGTTATAGATAACCTTTTGGAACAGCAGTGTTCTGCTTAGTGTGGCGGAAGAACTCAGTTGCTTGAGTTGGTGCGAGAATGCAGATCGGGAATCAATGGGGATGCAGTCCTCTGAGATGAGTTTGGAACCTAGGTAGGTGAGCAGTCGCTGAATCAGTCTGAGATGGAATGACGTTTAGAGGATTTCAGAGGTCAGATCTTCAACAATGAAGACTAGAATTCCTTGTGTGCGAGAGAGACACAGTTTCAACAAGATTGGTTGACTCAGTGGTCACTCATGTCTGGGTGACTTGCTGGGAAACCCGTGGGATCCGTCTTGGTTGCATATGCTGTTTATTGTGAGGGTGGTGTGTTCAACCACAGTTTGCATTAACCTGAATGTTAAGAGTACAAGATAGATATTATAAATTATTTTGTTTCACTTGCTGTGTACGTTGAAGTTTATTTTATTTGTTTAGATGCAGTGGAGTCTTGTGGCTTTATTATTTTAATACATACCTTGGATCTCAAACTATATCTACTTTAAACAAAACGTTACTGGCCCCTAACTGAATCATACTAAAATCTTGGGGATTTGGTCCTGGATCATCATAAAATATGCAGGAAATTTCACCCCTCCAAATACTGTTAAACAGATTACATGAACATTTATTTTGGCACTGTTCATGGAAGTTCTGGTTTGCAGTTTCTGATTTTTCCATTGGTGTAATAAAGAAAATTGTGAAACAATACATTGCTTGACTAGTCCAAACAGGCCGTGCAAATATATCCGTTACACTATTTACCCACTACATTTCGAAAAAGTACCTTTTGAGTAACATTCTTCTTCCCATCTCCATTATCTAGATGCATATTTCTGGGAACATAAGAACTAGGAACAGGAGTAGGCCATCTGGCCCCTCGAGCCTGCTCTGATCTGCCATTTAATGAGATCATGGCTGATCTTTGTGGACTCAGCTCCACTCTCCGGCCCGTACACCATATCCCCGAATCCCTTTATTCTTTAGAAAGGCATCTATCTTTTTCTTAAAAACGTTTAAAGAAGGAGCCTCAACTGCTTCACTGGGCAAGGAATTCCAGAGATTCACAATCCTTTGGGTGAAGAAGTTCCTCCTACACTCCGTCCTAAATCTACCTCCCCTTATTTTGAGGCTATGCCCCCTAGTTCTGCTTTCCCAGACCAGTGGAAACAACCTGCCCGCATCTATCCTATCTATTCCCTTCATAATTTTATATGTCTCAATAAGATCCCCCCGCATCCTTCTAAACTCCAATGAGTGCAGTCCCAGTCTACTCAACCTCTCTTCATAATCTAATCCCCTCAACTCTGGGATCAACCTAGTGAATCTCCTCTGCACTCCCTCCAGTGCCAATATGTCCTTTCTCCGGTAAGGAGACCAAAACTGAACACACTACTCCAGATGCGGCCTCACCAACACCCTATACAATTGCAGCATAACCTCACTAGTCTTGAACTCCATCCCTCTAGCAATGAAAGACAAAACTCGATTAGCCTTCTTAATCACCTGTTGCACCTGCACACCAACTTTTTGAGACTCATGCATTAGCACACCCAGGTCTCTCTGCACAGCAGCATGTTTTAACATCTTACCGTTTAAATAATAATCCATTCTGCTGTTATTCCTACCAAAATGGATAGCCTCACACTTGGCAACATTGAATTCCACCTGCCAGACCCTAGCCCATTCACCTAACTTATCCAAATCCTTCCTTCTGCAGACTTCCGGTATCCTCTGCACGTTTTGCTTCACCACTCACCTTAGTGTCGTCTGCAAACTTTGACACATTGCACTTGGTCCCCAACTCCAAATCGTCTATGTAAATTGTGAACAACTGCGGGCCCAACACTGATCCTTGAGGGACCCCACTAGTTACAGGTTGCCAACCAGAGAAACACCCATTTATCCCCACTCTCTGCTTTCTGTTAGTTAACCAATCCTCTACCCATGCTACCACTTTACACTCAATGTCATGCATCTTTAGTTTATGCAGCAACCTTTTGTGTGGCACCTTGTCAAAAGCTTTCTGGAAATCCAGATATACCACATCCATTGGCTCCCCGTTATCTACTGCACTGGTAACGTCCTCAAAAAATTCTACCAGATTAGTCAGACACGACCTACCCTTTGTGAACCCATGCTGCGTCTGCCCAATGGGACAATTTCCTTCCAGGTGCCCCGCTATTTCCTCCTTAATGATAGATTCCAGCATTTTCCCTACAACCGAAGTTAAGCTTATTGGCCTATAATTACCCGCTTTCTGCCGACCTCCTTTTTTAAACAGTGGTGTCACGTTTGCTACTTTCCAATCCTCTGGGACCACCCCGGAGTCCAGTGAATTTTGATAAATTATCACTAGTGCGTTTACAATTTCCCTAGCCATCTCTTTTAACACTGGGATGCAGCCATCAGGGCCAGGAGACTTGTCTACCTTTAGCCCCATTAGCTTGCCCAATACTGCCTCCTTAGTGATTACAATCATCTCAAGGTCCTCACCTATCATATCTTTATTTCCATCAGTCACTGGCATGTTATTTGTGTCTTCTACTGTGAAGATGACCCAAAAAACCTGTTCAGCTCCTCAGCCATTTCCCCGTCTCCTATTATTAAATCTCCCTTCTCATCTTCCAAAGGACCAATATTTACCTTAGCCACTCTTTTTTTTGTCTGATATATTTGTAGAAGCCTTTACTATCTGCTTTTACATTCTGAGCCAGTTTACTTTCATAGTCTACCTTACTCTTCTTTATGGCTTTTTTAGTAGCTTTCTGTTGTCCCCGAAAGACTTCCCAGTCCTCTAGTCTCCCACTAATTTTTGCCATTTTGTATGTTTTTTCCTTCAATTTGATACTCTCCCTCACCTCCTTGGATATCCACGGTCGATTTTTCCCCTTTCTACCGTCTTTTTTGTCGGTATGAACCTTTTCTGAACACTGAAAGATCGCTCGGAAGGTTCTCCACTGTTCCTCAACTGCTTCACCATGAAGTCTTTGCCCCCAGTCTACCTTAGCTAGTTCTTCTCTCATCCCATTGTAATCGCCTTTGTTTAAGCACAAAACACTAGTGTTTGATTTTACCTTGTCATTCTCCAACTGTATTTTAAATTCCACCATATTGTGGTTGCTCCTTCCAAGAGGATCCCGAACTATGAGATCATTAATCAATCCTGCCTCATTACACAGACCAGATCTAGGGCCGCTTGTTCCCTTGTAGGTTCCATTACACACTGTTCCAGGGAATTATCCCAGGCACATTCTATAAACTCCTCCTCAAGGCTGCTTTTACCAACCTGGTTAAACCAATCGATATGCAGATTAAAATCTCCCATGATAACCGCTGTACCATTTCTACATGCATCCGTTATTTCTTTGCTTATTGCCTGCCCTACCATCCTGTTACTATTTGGTGGCCTATAGACTACTCCTATCAGTGACCTTTTTGCCTTACTATTCCTGATTTCCACCCAAATTGATTCAACCTTGTCCTCCATAGCACCAATATCACCCCTTACTATTGCCCGTATGCCATCCTTAAACAACAAAGCTACACCACCGCCCTTACCGTCCATTCTATCCTTTCGTATAGTCTGATACCCTTGGATATTTAACTCCCAGTCGTGACCATCTTTTAACCATGTTTCAGTAATGGCCACTAAATCATAGTCATTCACGATGATTTGCGCCATCAACTCATTTACCTTATTTCGTATACTACGAGCATTCAGGTAAAGTACGCTAATGCTGTTTTTTATGTCTTTGTTTTGAATCCTAACACCCTTTCTTACCCTTTCTCCTAATTTTCCTTGTCTTTGAACCCATATCTCTACATAATAACCTGTCACGTAACCTGCTGCCTTGATCTCCATTAACCATTATACTGTCCATAGCTTTACACTTCCCTTCCCCCCCCAATTTGCTAGTTTAAAGTTCTTGTCACCAACCTATTTTATAACAAAGGGAACAAAATAATATTTTATAATCTGATTCTAAAGCCAATACCGCAATTAGGAATTGGAAATGGGGTGATTTGCTGATGCTTTTGTGAGATTTTGCTGGGTCAGAGGTGTTGAGAGCATTGTAGTTGTGGTCCTGGGACTTATTTAATTTGGCATTCTATGTGGACTGCTGGATTGGAATATTCACTCATTTGTGGTTCCTCTGATTTTCTTGACTGATCTACCTTTGTATGGAGGGTGTTTGAATTATGTGGTATTCCAGAAATTGCATAGACTGAGTAATATTTCTCAAGTTCAAAGTAGAATCAAGTTTATATTAGTATATGTAGCAGATGGTTCATCACACCATGTCGGTTAAAAGAGTGCTGGACGGACTTCCGGGTGCGGCGATGACCAGCTAAGTCGCACGTTTCGGCAGCTCCCGGTGGAACAGACTTTTGGGCTCTTAATAGGAGCCCCAACGGCAATTTTAATGGCTAAAAGCACTGTTCGGTAAACCAGAAGGGAATCCCCCCTGGATACGGATGGAAAAAGGAGAGGAAAGTGGCCGGATTGCGGTGGATCCTTTAGAGCAGCAGCAAGGAAGGCAAGCAAAAACCAAGATGGCGTCAGAAGGTGGCAGTTTAATATGGGGCCCTGAACAACACGAGTTTTTGAAACGCTGCGTGGAAGAGCTTAAAAAGGAGATGAAGGAGCTGTTGGCCCCGATATTACAGGCGATTGAAGGGCTCAAAGATGAGCAAAAGACCCAGGAGCGGAAGCTTCGGGTCGTGAGGGCAAAGGCTGCCGAGAACGAGGACAATAACCAGGGTCTGGTGGTGAAGACGGAGATGCACGAGGCACACCATAAACGATGTGTGGAAAGGCTGGAGGTGCTGGAGAATAATGCGAAGATGAAGATTCTTGGTCTTCCTGAAGGTGCAGAAGGGGCGGACGTCGGGGCATATGTGAGCACGATGCTGCACTCGTTGATGGGATCGGAGGCCCCGACGGGTCCGCTGCAGGTGGAGGGAGCCTATCGAGTTATGGCGCGAAGACCGAGGGCTGGAGAAATTCCTCGAGCCATAGTGGTGAGATTCCTCCGTTTTAAGGACAGAGAGATGGTCCTAAGATGGGCAAAGAAAACTCGGAGCAGTAAGTGGGAGAACGCGGTGATCCGCGTATATCAAGATTGGAGTGCGGAGGTGGCGAGAAGGAGGGCGAGCTTTAATCGGGCCAAGGCGGTGCTTCATAAAAAGATCAAATTTGGAATGCTGCAGCCGGCAAGACTGTGGGTCACATATCAAGGGAAGCACCACTACTTTGCAACGGCGGATGAGGCGTGGACATTTATTGTCGAAGAGAAATTGGAATGAGTGGGTTATTAAAAAAGAACGTTTGAGACAAAGTGGTGGGGCGAATATGGGGGGCGAAAAGGGGGGGGGGGAGAGATGATTTTTATGTTGTTAATCCTACGACCCGGTAACTTTTCTCTCTTCCACAGGTTGTGGGGGAGGGAGGAAGGGAGGTGGAGGAGTTGGGGGCGTTGGCCATTGGGGGCGGGGCCAAAAGGGAAGCGCGGGCTTTGTTCCCGCGTTATGATAATTATGGCGGGAATAGGGAAGCAGGAAGGAGGGGGCGTCGCACGGTGCGAGCCGAGGTCACTGGGGGAAGCCGAGGTCGGCCAGAGTTTGCTGACTTCTGGGAGCAACATGGGGGGTGTAACTACGCTAGTGGGGGATCTAGCGGGGGGGGGTGGGAGGGGGGATTTACTGGGTTGCTGCTGGGGAGAAGGGGGAGCTGGTATGGGGTGGGGTGGGGCGGGGCGGGGGGGGGCACCGCCTGGGGGGGACACAGCTGCGTGGGAACCGGGTGAGGAGCTGGGTAAAAGGGGATGGCTAATCGACAAGGGGGGGGGGGTAAAGAGCCCCCCAACCTGGCTGATCACGTGGAATGTGAGAGGGCTGAACGGGCCGATAAAGAGGGCACGAGTACTCGCATACCTAAAGAAACTTAAGGCAGATGTGGTTATGCTGCAGGAGACGCATCTGAAACTGATAGACGAGGTTAGACTACGCAAAGGATGGGTGGGGCAGGTGTTTCATTCGGGGCTAGATGCGAAAAACAGGGGGGTGGCTATATTAGTGGGGAAGCGGGTAATGTTTGAGGCAAAGACCATAGTGGCGGATAGTGGGGGCAGATACGTGATGGTGAGTGGCAAATTACAGGGGGAGGCGGTGGTCTTAGTGAACGTATATGCCCCGAACTGGGATGATGCCAATTTTATGAGGCGCATGTTAGGATGTATCCCGGACCTAGAGGTGAGGAAGTTGGTAATGGGTGGAGATTTTAACACGGTGCTGGAACCAGGGCTGGACAGATCGAGGTCCAGGACTGGAAGGAGGCCGGCAGCAGCCAAGGTGCTTAAAGACTTTCTGGAGCAGATGGGAGGAGTAGACCCATGGAGATTTATCAGACCTAGGAGTAAGGAGTTTTCGTTTTTCTCCTATGTGTTTTGGGAAGGGCGTTGATCCCGAAGGTGAGGGGGACGGAGTATACGGCTATAGCTATTTCGGATCACGCTCCACATTGGGTGGACTTGGAGATAGGGGAGGAAAAAGAACAGCGTCCACCCTGGAGAATGGACATGGGACTAATGTCGGATGAGGGGGTGTGTCTCAGGGTGAGGGGGTGTATTGAAAAGTACTTGGAACTCAATGATAATGGGGAGGTCCAGGTGGGAGTGGTCTGGGAGGCGCTGAAGGCAGTGGTTAGAGGGGAGCTGATATCAATCAGGGCACATAAAGGAAAGCAGGAGAGTAGGGAACGGGAGCGGTTGCTGCAAGAACTTCTGAGGGTGGACAGGCAATATGCGGAGGCACCGGAGGAGGGACTGTACAGGGAAAGGCAAAGGCTACATGTAGAATTTGATTTGCTGACTACGGGTACTGCAGAGGCACAGTGGAGGAAGGCACAGGGTGTACAATACGAATATGGGGAGAAGGCGAGCAGGTTGCTGGCCCACCAATTGAGGAAAAGGGGAGCAGCGAGGGAAATAGGGGGAGTGAGGGATGAGGAGGGAGAGATGGAGCGGGGAGCGGAGAGAGTGAATGGAGTGTTCAAGGCATTCTATGAAAGATTATATGAAGCTCAGCCCCCGGATGGGAAGGAGAAAATGATGTGTTTTCTGGACCAGCTGGAATTTCCTAAGGTGGAGGCGCAGGAGAGGGTGGGACTGGGAGCACAGATCGAAATGGAGGAAGTAGTGAAAGGAATTAGGAGCATGCAGGCGGGGAAGGCTCCAGGACCGGATGGATTCCCAGTTGAATTTTACAGGAAATATGTGGACTTGCTCGCCCCGCTACTGATGAGAACCTTTAATGAGGCGAGGGAAAGGGGACAGCTGCCCCCGACTATGTCAGAGGCAACTATATCGCTTCTCCTAAAGAAAGAAAAAGACCCGCTGCAATGCGGGTCCTATAGGCCTATTTCCCTCCTGAATGTAGATGCTAAGATTCTGGCCAAGGTAATGGCAATGAGGATAGAGGATTGTGTCCCGGGGGTGGTCCATGAGGACCAAACTGGGTTTGTGAAGGGGAGACAGCTGAATACGAATATACGGAGGCTGCTAGGGGTAATGATGATGCCCCCACCAGAGGGGAAAGCGGAGATAGTGGTGGCGTTGGATGCCGAGAAAGCATTTGATAGAGTGGAGTGGGATTATTTGTGGGAGGTGTTGAGGAGATTTGGCTTTGGAGATGAGTATATTAGATGGGTACAGCTGCTGTATAGGGCCCCGATGGCGAGCGTGGTCACGAATGGAGGGGGTCTGCATATTTTCGGCTCCATAGAGGGACGAGGCAGGGATGTCCTCTGTCCCCATTATTGTTTGCACTGGCGATTGAGCCCCTGGCAATAGCATTGAGGGGTTCCAGGAAGTGGAGGGAAGTACTCGGGGGAGGAGAAGACCACCGGGTATCTCTGTATGCGAACGATTTGTTGTTGTATGTGGCGGACCCGGCGGAGGGGATGCCAGAGATAATGCGGATTCTTGGGGAGTTTGGAGAATTTTCAGGATATAAACTGAACATGGGGAAAAGTGAGCTGTTTGTGGTGCATCCAGGGGGGGCAGAGCAGAGAAATAGAGGACTTACCGCTGAGGAAGGTAACAAGGGACTTTCGCTACTTGGGGATCCGGATAGCCAAGAATTGGAGTACATTGCATATGTTAAATTTAACGCGGTTGGTGGAACAGATGGCGGAGGACTTTAAGAGATGGGACATGGTGTCCCTGTCACTGGCAGGGAAGGTGCAGGCAGTTAAAATGGTGGTCCTCCCGAGATTCCTTTTTGTGTTTCAGTGCCTCCCGGTGGTGGTCACGAAGGCTTTTTTCAAAAGAATCGAGAAGAGTATTATGAGTTTTGTGTGGGCCGGGAAGACCCCGAGAGTGAGGAGGGGATTTTTGCAGCATAGTAGGGATAGGGGGGCGCTGGCACTACCGAGCCTAAGTGAGTACTACTGGGCCGCCAATATCTCAATGGTATGTAAGTGGATGGGAGAAGAGGAGGGAGCGGCGTGGAAGAGATTGGAGAGGGCGTCCTGCAGGGGGACTAGCCTACAAGCTATGGTGACGGCGCCGTTGCCGTTCTCACCGAAGAAATACACCACAAGCCCGGTGGTGGTGGCTACTCTGAAAATCTGGGGGCAGTGGGGACGGCATACGGGTAAGACGGGAGCCTCGGTGTGGTCCCCGATAAATAACCATAGGTTTGCTCCGGGGAGAATGGATGGGGGATTTGGAACATGGCAAAGAGCAGGAGTAACACAATTGAGAGATCTGTTTGTAGATGGGACGTTTGCAAGTCTGGGAGCGCTGACCGAAAAATATGGGTAGCCCCAAGGGAATGCATTCCGGTATATGCAACTGAGGGCTTTTGCGAGGCAACAGGTGAGGGAATTCCCGCAGCTCCCGACGCAGGAGGTGCAGGACAGAGTGATCTCAAAGACGTGGGTGGGGGACGGTAAGGTATCAGACATATATAGGGAAATGAGGGACGAGGGGGAGATTATGGTAGATGAGCTGAAAGGGAAATGGGAAGAGGAGCTGGGGGTGGAGATTGAGGAGGGGCTGTGGGCTGATGCCCTAAGTAGGGTAAATTCATCGTCCTCGTGTGCCAGGCTAAGCCTGATACAATTTAAGGTGTTACACAGGGCGCATATGACTGGAGCACGGCTCAGTAAATTTTTTGGAGTAGAGGATAGGTGTTCGAGATGCTCGAGAAGCCCAGCGAATCACACCCACAAGTTCTGGTCATGTCCGGCACTACAGGGGTTCTGGGTGGGGGTGACAAAGGTGCTTTCGAAGGTGGTGGGGGTCCAGGTCGAACCAAGCTGGGGGTTGGCTATATTCGGGGTTGCAGAGGAGCCGGGAGTGCAGGAGGCGAAAGAGGCTAATGTTTTGGCCTTTGCGTCCCTAGTAGCCCGGCGCAGGATACTGGTGATATGGAAGGAAGCCAGGCCCCCGCGTGTGGAGACCTGGATAAATGACATGGCCGGGTTTATAAAGTTGGAACGGATTAAGTTCGTCCTAAGGGGATCGGCTGAAGGCTTAACCAGGCGGTGGCAACCGTTCGTCGAATACCTCACAGAAAGATAGAGGGAATGGAAAAGAAGAAGACAGCAACAGCAACCCGGGGGGGGGGGGGGGGGGGGGGGGGGGCGGGGAGGAACCAGAAGGACTCTCAGGGATGTTAGTGTATATGCATAATATGTATAGGTTGTTGTTATAGGTAATTGTATATTGGACTGCTGAACTGTATTTTTGGAGAGTATTTATTTGAGACAAGGCAGTTGCCATTTAGTTTGTTTTTTAATTTTGATGTTTATATATTATTTATTTCTTGCTTATAACTGGCCATTGTTATATATATATATATTGTTATATTACTGTGTAAAGGATACACAATGTACTGTCATGGTTGGCCAAAAATTTTGAATAAAATATATTTTTTTTAAAAAAAAGAGTGCTGGACTTGCCGGTGGCGGCCATGAAGGAGTAGGTCGCACATTTGGTGGCTCCCGCTCAGGTCGGACCTTTCCCCCGATTTTTTTTCTCGGATTTTACTTGGAAAATTGATAGTGGACGCGACTGTGAGGAGGAGTCCCACACCGGTGCATGGAGAGGCAGACCAGGAGTGCTTGCAAAGGAAGAAATAGGCGAACAGAGAAGGCCTGGGTTGAAACTGCAGCGGGAAAAGGCATGCGGACGACCGGAGTCCTGGCTCGACGACCCAGCGGTCGACGGAGCAGTTGAAGTTTATTCTAGAGGGCTTCACCAAGCAGAAACAGGAATGCTTGGACCTGATTAGGGAATCAATTGCTCAGCTGGAACAGATTGGATGCTCAAGATCAGGCCATCCAGAAAATGGCGAAGCATGAGGAACACCGAACAGCAATGAAGGTGGGGATGCTGAGCGATCAGCAGAAAAGGCTCCAGGAGAAGGTGAAGGATCTAGAGAATAGGTCCCACTGGCAGAACCTGAGGATCATTGGTCTCCCGGAGAGGTCCGAAGGAGTGGGTGCAGGGTCATCTATAGCGGGTATGTAAGAGAAGCTAATGGGGGATGGGCGTTCACCCGACCCTTTGGAGGTGGACAGGGCGCACAGAGCACTAGCAAAGAAGAAGAGGGGGGGGGGCGGGGTGGAATGACAATAGGTGGGGAAAATGTTTGCCGCCATGGGTGGGGGCTACCAAGCCAGCTGAGCGGGCTGGCTCACGGAAGCGCAGTGGGGGGTGAGCAGATGTTATGATTGTTGAAGGGGGCTGATTTTACTGTGCTGTTATTGGGGGAAGGGGGAGTTGCTCTGCTGACGGGGGAGGGACTGTTGCTGGGGGACAAAAGGGAGGTCGGGGGCGGAGGCTGCCTGGGGGCGGAGCTGGAGACTGGACTAAGAAAGGTGATAGCTGATTGGCAGGGGGGGGGGCGGCGTGCGAGAAGCCCCCCGACCAGGCTGATCGTTCGCATGGAACGTTAGAGGGTTAAATGGGCCGGTCAAGAGGGCACGCGTGTTTGTGCATTTGAGGGGATTGAAGGCGGACGTGGCAATGTGACAGGAGACGCATCTTGGGTAACCAATCAGAGTAGATTGAGGAAGGGATTGGTCGGGCAGGTATTTCACTCGGGGCTGGACTCTAACACTAGAGAGGTCGCGATCTTAATTAATAAACGAGTGTCATTCGTGGCGGGAAGAATAGTTGCGGATGTGGGTGGCCGTTTCATCATTGTTAATGGGAAGCTGCAAGGGTTGCCAGTTGAACTCGTGAATGTGTACGCGCCAAACTGGGATGATGTGGAGTTCATAAAGAGGATGTTGGGGAAGATCCTGGACTCGCATAGGTTGGTCATGGCGGGGTTGGGGGAGGGGCGGGGAGGGGGCGGGGAAGAGAGACTTCAACACCGTCATTGAGCCAAGGCTAAACCGATCGAGCTCGAGGACAGACAGGGTGCCAGCAATGGCAAAGGAGCAGATGGGGGGAGTGAACCCATGGAGGTTTGTGCGGCTTAGAGTGAAGGAGTTCTCTTTCTACTCCCATGGACATAGTGTACTCCCGGATCGACTTTTCCATCTTGAACAGGGCTTTACTGACGGGGGTAGTGGACACTGGGTATTCAGCGATCACGGTCTGGGATCATGCCCCGCACTGGGTGGACTTAACAGGTGAGCAAGGAGGGTGGCCAATGCCCGCATTGGAGATTGGATGTCGGACTGTTAGCGGATTTGGAGGTGTGCGGGTGGGTGAAGAAAAGTATCCAGAACTATCTGAAAGCTAAGGACACGGGGGACATCTCGGCTGCAATGGTCTGGGAGGAGCTGAAGGCGGTGGTCAGAGGGGAGCTGATTTTGATACGGGCCCACAGGGAGAAGGTAAATAGAGCAGAGAGGAATCGACTGATGGGGAAATACTTCCAGTCGACAGGAATTATACGGAGACCACAGAGGCAGGGCTTTTAAGGGAACAATGGAGGCTTCAGGCAGAGTTTGGCTTGTTAACTACGGGGAAGGCGGTGAAGCAGCTGAAGAAGGCGAGGGGGGCGATATATGAATATGGAGAGAAGGCCAGCAGAATGCTTGCGCAGCAGCTCAAAGAGGGAGGCAGCCAGGGAGATTGGGAAAGTGAAAGAGAGAGACGGGAACTTGGTTGGAGATTCAGCAGGGGTTAATAAGGCGTTCAAGGAGTTTTGTAGCCAGCTGTATGAATCGGAACCCCCAGCTGGGCCGGAAGGGATGAGGGAATTCTTGGGGGGGCTGAGGCTCCCGAAGGCGGAGGATGGGCTGGTAGGAGGGTTGGGGGCCCCGATCGGGTTGGAGGACATAGCAGAAGGGCTGAAGGCCATGCAGTCAGTGAAGCCCCGGGGCCGGAGGGTACCCAGTGGAGTTTTATCCTGGGATATTGGGGTCGCTGCTGATGAGGACATTTAATGAGGCAAGGGAGAGAGGGGGGCTTCCCCCGACGATGTCACAGGCCACTATCTCAGTGATCCTAAAGCGGGAGAAGGACCCAAAGTTATGCGGGTCCTACAGACCAATCTCCCTATTAAATGTAGATGCCAAACTGTTGGCCAAAATCTTGTCTTCTAGGATTGAAGACTGCGTTCCGGACGTGATTGGGGAGGACCAGACGGGATTTATTTAGGGCAGGCAGTTGGCGGCCAATGTTAGAAGGCTGCTGAATGTGATCATGATGCCCCCAGAGGGTAGTGACGTCGAGGTAGTGGTCGCAATGGACGCAGAGAAGGCATTTGATCGGGTGGAATGGACCTATCTGTGGGAGGTGCTGGGGCGGTTTGGGTTTGGACGGAGTTTCATCGACTGGGTCAGGCTGCTGCATCAGGCCCCGTGGCAACTGTTCGGCCGAACAGGCTGACATCGGGCTATTTTAGGCTGCACTGGGGGACAAGGTAGGGATGCCCCCTCTCCCTACTGCTGTTTGCGCTGGCCATAGAGCCACTGGCAATTGCGCTGAGCGCCTCAAGGGGCTGGTTCGGGAAGGGTTGGAGCACACAATCTCTCTATATGCAGATGACCTCCTATATGTTTCTGACCCACTGGAGGGGATGGGAGAAATTGAGGATTCTGGGTGAATTTGGCCGGTTTTCGGGTTATAAATTGAACATGGCGGGGGGGGGGGGGAAGAAAGTGAGGTTCGCAATCCAGGCAAGGGGGCAGGAGAGGCGACTGGGGCAGTTGCCGTTTAGAGTAGTAGAGGGAAGCTTTCTGTATCTTGGCATCTCGGTGGCACGGGAATGGCTACATAAGTTAAATTTGACCCGAAAGGTGGACCAAATGAAGGAAGACTTCCGAAGGTGGGGCGTGCTCCCGCTATCACTGGCTGGGAGGGTACAGACAGTGAAAATGACCGTCCTCCCGAGATTCCCGTTTGTTTTTCAGTGTCTCCCCATCTTTATTCCAAGGGCCCTTTTTAAACGGGTAAACAAGGTGATCTCTGGCTTTGTATGGGCGGGCAAGACCCCGTGAGTAAAAAAGGGAATGCTGGAGCATAGCTGGGGGGGAGGGTGGGCTGGCGCTGCCGAACTTTAGCAATTTCTGTTGGATGGAAAATATAGCCATGATTAGGAAGAGTGTTTTTGGGGGGGGGGGGGGGGGGGGAGGAATGTGGTGCGGGAGCCAGTGTGGGAGCGCGTAGAGGTGGCATCAGGTAAGGGCACGAGTCTGGGGCATTGGTAACGGCGCCTCTGCCGGTCTTGCCGGCACGGTACTACACCAGCCCAGTGGTGGTGACAGCCCTGTGAGTCTGGGGGCAATGGGGGAAACATGTGGGAGCAGATGGAGCATCGGTCTGGACTCCAATCTGCAATAATCATCGTTTTTCTCCAGGGAGGTTAGATGGAGGGTTCTGGAGGTGGCAGAGAGCAGGGATCGAGAGGATGGGAGATCTGTTCATAGAGGGGAGCTTTCCCAGCCTGAGGGAGTTGGAGGAGAAATTTAAATTGACGGGAGGTAATGAGTTAAGATACCTGCAGGCGTGGGACTTCCTACGCAGGCAGGTCTCAACCTCCTGCTCCTACCACCAAGGGGGATACAGGACAGGGTAATTTCTCGAATGTGGGTGGGAGAAGGGAGGGTTTCGGACATCTATAAATAATTCATGGGGTCTGAGGAAACGCAGACCGCGGAGCTGAAACACAAATGGGAAGAGGAGTTGGGAGGAGAGAAAGAGGCTGGTCTCTGGGCAGATGCGTTGAGTAGAGTCAACGCGTCCACAGCATGTGCCAGGCTCAGCCTGATACAATTTAAGGTCGTTTACCGGGCACACATGACAGTGGCCCGGATGAGCAGGTTCATTGGGATAGAAGGCAGGTGCGCAAGGTGTGTGGGGGCCAAGCAAACCATGTTCATATGTTCTGGGCATGCCTGAAGCTTGGAGGATTCTGGTAGGGGTTTGCGGATGTCTTGTCCAAGGTGTTAAAAACCAGGGTGACACCAAGTCCAGAGGTGGCGATTTTCAGAGTGTCGGAAGATGCGGGAATCCAGGAGGAGAAAGAGGCAGACGTTCTGGCCTTTGCCTCCCTGGTAGCCCGGAGACACATGCTATTAGCTTGGAGGGACTCAAAAGCCCCCGAAGTCAAGAGACCTGGCTTACTGACATGGTTGGCTTTCTCTGGCTGGAGAAAATCAAGTTCGCCCTGAGAGGGTCAATGTCCGGAGGTGGCAGCCGTTTGTCGACTTTTTTTTTTAGAGAGAATTAACTGTCAGCAGCGGGGGATTGGGGGAGGGGGGGGGGGGGGGGGTTAGTTTAGATTAGTGTGTAAGAAAGGTGGAACCTGTGAGGGAGGAAGACTGCCTTTGCACTATGTTTATATTTGTATGTACTGTTTCCTCTGTTATTGTTACAAAATCACAAATGCCTCCATAAAATGTTTTTTTTTTTTAAAAAGAGTGCTGCCTCACATCATGACTGTAGTTGGTATCAATATCCCTATGCAATGTGGAAAATTACCCAGGTAGTTTATGTGCAAAAAAAGCAGAACAAATCCAACCTGGCCAATTCCCGCCTCATCGGTCTACTCGAGTGATGAAAGGGTTCATCAACATCACTATCAAGTGGCATATCACTCAGCAAAATCCTGCTGACTAATGCTCAGCTTTGGATCAGCCAGGACCACTCCACTCTTGACCTCATTACAGCTTTGGCTCAACAAGAACAGAAGAGCTGAACCCCAGAGGTGAGGTGACGATGACTGCGCTTGGCATAAAGGCAGCGTTTGACCAAGTGTGGCATCAAGGGGCGTTGACAAAACTGGAATCAATGGGAATCGGGGAAATTCTCCACTGGTTGGAGTCATATCGAGCATAGAGGAAGATAGCTGTGCTTGTTGGAGGCTAATCAACTCAGCTCCAGGACATCACTGCAGGAGTTCCTCTGGGTAGTGTCCTAGGCTCAACCATCTTCAGCTGCTGCATCAATGACCTCCCTTTCATCATAAGGTCAGAGCTGGGGATATTCTTGCACAACGTTCAGCACCATTCATAACTCAGATAATGAAGCAGTGCATGTCCAAACGCAACAAGACCTGGATAATATCCAGGCTTGGGCTGGCAAGCGGCAAGTAACAGCGCATTAGCATCAAGCAGTGACCATTCCAACTGGAGAGAATCCAATGATTGGCCCTTGACAGTCCGTGGCATTGCTATTGCTGAATCCCACATTATCAACATCCCAGGGATTTCCATTAACCAGAAACCTGATTGGACAAGCCATATAAATACTTTGGCTACAAGAGTAGGTCAGTGGAGAGGAATCCTGCAGCAAGTAACTTGCCTCCTGACTAACTTTAAGCCTGTCTGCAATCGACACAGCACAAGTCAGTAGTGTGATGGAATACTGTCCCCTTACCTGGATGAGTGCAGCTCCAACAATACTCAAGATGCTTAAAACCATCCAGGGAAAAACACCTTGCTTCGTTGACACCAAATTCCCCACTTTAAACACTCAATCCTTCCAACTCCAAGCATAGTGGCAACAGTGTGTACCGTTTGGAAATAGAGATGGCTTTAAGTAATTTATATTTGTATTGTGTGTTAGTACATGTGTTAGAAATGTTCAAGTTTGAGATAATGTTTTCTGTTTTTTGCATTTGTGTGCTAAGAAAGGGTTAAATCTTCAGTTTAGCTTCATGTTAAAAACAGATGTTTTACGATCCCAGACCAGACCTCAACAGTGGCTAGGAGACTGAAAATAAACCTTAATCATGGAATTTACTGTGCAGAAGGAGGCTATTCAGCCCATCTAATGTCTGCACCGGCCCTTCGAAAGAGCACCCTACTTAAGCCCACACCTCCACCCTATCCCCGTAACCCGACCTAACCTTTGGACACTAAGGGAAAATTTAGCATGGCCAATCCACCTAACTTGCACATCTTTGGACTGTGGGAGGAAACTGGAGCACTCGGAGGAAACGCATGCAGACACTGGGAGAACGTGCAAACTCCGCACAGTGACCCAAGCCAGGAATCGAACTTGGGACCCTGGAACTGTGAAGCAACAGTGCTAGCCACTGTGCAACCTACCGTAAGACTGAGAAAGGAATACCTCGCTCCAGGAATGATTTAATGCAAAATAGGGATATGGTATATTTAAATAAACTTTATTACTAACACAGTATTAAAATATCTTTAACATCACACAAGAAGAAAACTTACAATTACTCCCTAAAGATGGGAGCACAGTATCCACTCTGTTCATGCCCCTCATAATCTTCCATCAGTTCGCCCTCAACCTCCATCGTTCCAGTGACAGCAAACCAAGTTTCTCCAACCTCTCCTCGTAGTTAATGCCGTCCATACCAGGCAATAATCTGGTAAATCTTTTCTGTACCCTCTCCAGAATGTGGTGTATCTGACCACATTTTACTTATTGGTTTACATGGACTGTGTACTGACTGCGGATGTTAAGATATGTTGTAACTAGTGTTGTCCTTACAAAGCTGTGTATCACTGGGGTGAAGGAGTCATGTATTATAGTTGATCTTTTCTTGTTTAATTGTTTTATTCTTTTGTTAAAAATTAATTGGCAGTCCTGTGACTCTTCATTCATCCACATCTCTAAATAAAAATTAAAAATTGGGATCTATCAATCTGGGTTCAACTCTGGGACCTGACTGTCTTGTTGTAACACAAGTTGGGATCATAAGAGTACCTTCTACTAGACGCACTGCAGGAATTCACTAATCCTTCTTCGATCATGCCTTCCAAACCCACAACCGCCATCATCTGGAAGGACAAGGGATGCAGATACATGGGAACACCACTGTCTGGAAGTTCCCCTCCAAGCCACTCACCACCCTGCTGTTCCTTCACAGTTGCTGAGTTTTATTCATGAAACTGGTTAACAGCACTGTTGGTGTACCCGCACCACATGGACTGCAGTGGTTCACTGCTTTCCCCCACCTTCTGAAAGATAATTAGGGATGGGAGATAAATGCTGGCCTAGCCAGTGATGCCCATATCATCGGAATTGTTTTTTTTTTAAAAAGATGAAAAAATGAACAGCGTTGTTATTTTGATTCAAGTTGTGTGGAAGCTTAACATGAAAACCCAAGTATTTTGGGGTGATTTGATGTGAGCATAATTGTACAAAACCCAATATATTATCAGCTGTACTGCATTTTGGTGCAATGTGCCGTTTCATATTGTGCACTTTGAATCTAGTCTCGGTTGAGTCCAATTTAATTGTGTATTGTTATTTTTGATTTACGATTTGTTTACTTAACCTAGCATGTCCCCAAATCACCAGAAGGATTGTTTTGACATTTGGTGTCGCATCAGATTTGCAGGAAAACCAAGGTACATTTCATGGGTTTGTTACGAATTTTCCAGAAATAAAATCTCGCAAAAGTATGCACATAATAGCAGAAATTTTATAGTTTTTTGTTTTGTTTTGAAAATACTGCAGTTATTTCCCACAGCAAAGCCGTGCACCACTGTATGCCTCAGGCAAAAGATGGGAACTGTTAGAGAAGCTGGAAGAAAATCTCTAATAACCTACAAACATATTCTTCAGCTTATGAGTTTAGGAGGAGACTGTGACTTTGTGGTAATATCACTGGACTAAGAGTCCAGAGATCCGGTCTCATACTCTGGGGGATGTGGAATTTAAATGTTATTAATAAAATCTGGAATTAAAAGCTTGTCTGAGTAATTGAGACCAGTGCATTGTAAAAACCCATCCGTGTCACTAATGCCCTTTTAGGGGAGGAAATCTGCCATCCTTGCATGTTCTGTCCTACATGTGTCTCCACAGATCCACGACAATGTGGTTAATTCTCATTGCCCTTTGATATGTCCCAGCAAGCCACTCCGATCAAGAGCCGTTAGGGATGGGTCTTGCCAACGATGCCCATGTTTCATGAAATAATTTTTTTTTAAAGTAGCAATGGCAGTTCAGATGTGACCAAACATTTAATGGTCAGCGAAAAATCTGGATCACAACTTCTTTGATTATTTAGCTTGCTATTATTCCACAAGTGTCTTATTTTCACCCTGTTTTCTCATTGTGGTGGTTGCTGTTTCTCATCTTCAAAATGTACATGGTTAAAATTTGTTTTAACAGTATTTCCCCTTTTTATATGCTTCACTCATTGTCTCTTCTCCCTTGTTTATTCATTCCTTGTTTTTTTTTTGTGCGTTCATCTTCCTCTTAATTTCTCCCTTTTATGAATTTTGAACAAAGGCTTTGTTAGGCTCCCTTTGTATTCTCTGGTTGTTTTTCTCCACCAACCGCTTGTGCCCAGCCTGCTGCTGTTAGCCATTGCATGTGCCCCACACACTCCAAGGCAGCTACATCTCAAAGCAGAACCTCTGTCAAAGCCCATATCAAAGTAAGGTTTTGGGTGTGTTGAGCATGTGGTCAGACAGCATTGAGCCCTGGGGGGTGGGAGGAGAAGTGGAGAGGGTAAATCAGTGGGAGAGTTTGTTACACACTCCACACAAGCTGTTGCAGTAAAATATATAATAGCTATTTAGCCAAATAATAGCTATTTAGCCAAATATGCTCTCAAGTGCAAAATTTAACTGAATTTACATGTGACTATCAAAACCATCTGGACAGGCACATTTTTTCTAGATGGCCTAGCCTGCTTTGGCATGCAACATGGTGAAACTCAATTACTGGTCAAGGGCAGCCTACAATTGCATTTTGTTGTAATCCTCTATTTCCTTTTAGTAGTCCTATTAATGGTATGGATGTATGGACGTGCTTTGAGGACTAGAGATAGTTTGGCTTTGATATCCTCCAGGGTGCAACACTCCACTGACCACACAAAAAAAAAATGGTTACTGGGCTAAAAAAGGGGGTTGTATCTAAGCCATACAGGAGAATATTGAATATACAAAAAAAACCTGAATTATCTTGGCTATAATTATAGAAAATTCAGATGCCTGCAGCATAACTATGAAAATGAGAAGTCCACAAATTTTGCAGCTTTTTAGTTTCTGATAGTAATATGGATGTGATTTCTTATGATGGGGTTTGGTAATAACTGCCATTATCACACATCAAATTTTTGTTAAAATTGCTTCACCATCACAATTGGTTGTCTCTGTCTCTGGAGCATTTGATCACAGTGAGGAGCACATCAGTGTGGCAATGTGGGAGCTGATGGAAGCATCAGATTACGTTTATCTTGTTTAAGTGCTTTTTGTCTCCTTGGCAGCCCAGGTTTTGAGTAGGGAGTATATCGGTCTGTGATACTAAGCTCTCAGCTAAAAATAAATACAACATCCTGAAAGATGAAACGATTGGAAATATCTCCTTATTAATAGGGTTGTGTTGCCAGTCAGGTTTGTTAGTACTTCTTTCTATATATGATCAACATATACATAACTTTCAAATGTTGTTTTCTAACTGAGCTGCTTTTAACATTTTCTTAAAAGTTAAGTTTCTTCTTTCCTGTTCGGGTTTAATTTAATATCATTTGGAATTTTTAAGGCCCAGGCAGGTAGTATTGCAAATGCGAGTTTTCAAGCCCAGGTTTCAGCACCTTTTATGAAGGTAACGCTACTTGTAAAGGTAGAATTTAATTCTTAAAACAAGATGCTTATAACTACTAACAATCCAGCAGGTGGAGCTGGCTAAGTGCAGCTATGGCAGGAATAAAAACAGAAACTGCTGGAAAAGCTCAGTGGATCTGGCAGCCTCTTTGGAGAGAGGAGGTGGTAAAGTTTGAGTCCATATGACTCTTCGGAGCTCTGAAGAAGAGTCATACAGGCAGGAAAAGTCAATCGTATTTCTCTTTCCACAGATGCTGCCAGACCTGCTGAGCTTGTTTTTTGTTACTATATATATATATATATATATATATATATATATAACTGTGACAGGAGATGGGAGGCTCCATACCACCATGTGGTGAGATGGACCCATTGTGGGTAAATCATAACATTTAACAGTGAAACTCCTGTTGGAGCATCGCCTTAACAGGGAAGTGATGCAAGTAAGTTTTTTTTTCAAGACTGCACTACCTATAAGAAATGCTTTTGCAGGAACTTTCAATGGAGTCGGCAGCCCACTGAGGAAGAATATGCCAGTTGATCTCCTGTGACCTCAAGTCAGATTTTATTGTTATTTGGGTACTTCCATTATGAGGAAAGTAGGTTTGGAGGGATGGGAAAAGTGAGATGGTGAGGGGCGATGGAAGGGAGAAGAATAGGGAAAAAATGGAATGGAAAGAATAGGTGGAAAAGATTGGATAAAGAATTGAAGAGGAGGGCGATATGCAAGGTAGATGGATGTGTTTATAGTTCAGCGCAGTGGATGAAGTAGAGGTGGTGAAAGACTGGGTTGATGGCATCGTGATGAGCTCATTCTTATTTGGCAGAGGATGGTGGTTGGGGGGGCGGAGGGGGGAACGGGGAAGAGACATTATCACTGGATTTCTTGCTGGAGAGTATAGATTACAGTAAGATCTCGAGTTAGTGAAAGTGCGGTGGTTCAATGCTTAGAGCTCAAATTTGTTCTCGGGCAGCAAGATAATCTTGGCTGGTGGTTTGTACATGGTTATGCAGAGCACTTTGCGGAGCTAAAGAAATTCGTCAAGTTTGATTTAAATTACTACTGTTGTATTAGGGAGAGCAGGTTTTCTGAGAAGCCTGGTTGGGTCGTGGTTCTTGATTCTCACCTCAGCTGGTCAAGTTAGTCACACCAGTCTTTGAATGATTTTATCTTGTGGCCATCAGTTAATGTCCCGTCTAGCTGTGTTTGAGGCATTTTAACCAAAGAAAACCAATTAACTGAGTTTCAAGATGCAGCAAAGCTGTTCATATCAATAGGTTCCTAAGGATTGTGCCGCAATATATAATTTGAATTGGATAGTTGAGCAGTTTTGGGCTTCAACAGATTATTTGATTCTTGAGGGACTTCAGCCGAAAATTCAAGATGGTAGCCACCTAGCACGGATGACTTAGTAAACTTTTTAGTTTTAGTATTTGGTCAAGATTTTTGATATATTTATTGTATGGGTAATTTAAATATGTGCATTTTTTTAGTCCAAGTCGAGAAGCAGCTGACTGGAGGCCAGGAAACTGTAGCAGCTCACATCAGGCTTCAGGCAGGGACCAGCGTAGCATAATGGAAGCAGCTGACTAGGAGGGACTGAAAGCAGCAGTGCCATAGGTTGCAAGATGGGGGCAGCAGAGACTGACAAAAATGACTAGTAGTTGAACACTGGAGCAGTGGCAACTGGAAACCAGTCGCAAGATCAAGATGTGGAGGAGCAACTATTTAAAGGTGGGTGGGTGAAAGATAGTCCAATACATCTTTTTCTTCTAAGAGATTTATGTTGTTGATGTTATTCTGTGAATTTCACCTCCTGTTGGGCCTGGTGGCGGTACTGATCTCGGAAAGGCAGTGTCAATGAGATTGATAATGCCAACTTACTTTATTAGCGTGTCTGTATTCAGCAATATACATAATTAAATAGCAAACTCTGATGACTTGGGGAGCACCCGATGTCATTTTGTACAGTTTGAAAATCTATTGTCTAAATCTGTGCTTATTTTTACTTGAGTAAGAGGTAATTTCTGTATGCAGATGAAAGTGCAAAGATTCCTGTTGTGTCCATAAATCTAAAAGTCCATATCCAACAATGCAAAATGGTAAGATTCCCAGAGATATTTGCGTTCTCTTGTCCTGAATGGTTTCGAGATAAGATTCTTTACGTAAGGAGGTAGCCATTCTTTCATTTTCAATTTAATAATGAAACAATTTTTTAGGTAATGATGCACAGTGCACAGCCATTGACTGGAACCAATGGAAGACGGTGTAAAGAAGATGAGAAATTGATTAATGCCACTCTGCGAGCAGGAAAACGTGGTTATATCATTGACACAAGATCAGCTAATGCTGCTCAGCAAGCCAAAACAAAAGGAGGTGGTTTTGAACAAGAAGCACATTATCCTCAGTGGCGACGAATTCACAAGTCCATTGAGAGGTAAGCCAAAACCACAGAAGTTAGGTTTATTACTCATTTTTATATCCTTAATTTACTCATACTTGGTGTGTTGCTAAATAATCTGCTTTAAGTAGAACAATTTAGACATTAGATTTACAGCATATCTAAATTTTCAATTGAAGTTTTAATCATGTCAAACTATTTCAGCATGGCTTCTTCAAAATGTGCAAAATCTCCAGGATTTAATTAAATTGAACATCATCCCTTCAGCTTTGAATGCTGTTTGCTGGTGATCACTGAAGTAAAAGAGATTAATCTTGCTTAATTCAGTATTTTATATATACAATATTAAGTCTTCCATATGGCATGCACTTCCTGTCTGTTAATCATTCTTTTTGTCCCTATTTTTGAATCATACGTTTTGTGTGAGGCCTTGAAATGACAGACGCATACATCAACATTGACTCGCACTGCAATTGTGCCTTTCAACAGTAGGCACCTTCCAGTTGCAGCAAACATAGAAAATTTACTGCACCGAAGGAGAATGTTCTCCCCTATTCCCTGCTATCACAGAATGCACATTCAAGAAACCAAACTACCCGAGGTGCTGGATCAGGCAGCATGAATCTGGAAGGTGAACATGGCTTTCGACGAGAAGTCTTGGTAGATGCTCTGTCAGAGGCTGCTGTTGATCCCCCATCGGAGATTTCCGATGCTTGGGTTTCCATTTCCAAATCTGTGTCCATGGCACCTCTCGTATCGTTGTCTTGGCCCACTTGGGACTCCAATACGACCTGCTGCAGCATCCGAGTCAGCTAGATGACAACTTTACGCTCACAAATTTTTGAAGAATTGGTCTTCTGGACCCAATGTGATCAAAGTGCTTTCGCATGATCTGACCTTGGACTTTTACTTGAAAGGAAACCAGCCCTGTCATGTGAAGGATAGTTCCAGAGATCCACTGGGAACCGCCTGCAAAATTTCGAATATACACCGTGTCACCTGGTACAAAGCATCTTGTTGGTCGACGTCAAGCAGGGCAACCCTCTTGCAGCTCCTGATTGTGGTGCACTTTCACACCAATGTTAGGGAAAATCTTAGTAAGAACATAAGAACTAGGAGTAGGCCATCTGGCCCCTCGCGCCTGCTCCACCATTCAATGAGATCATGGCTGATCTTTTGTGGACTCGGCTCCACTTTCCGGCCCGAACACCATAACCCTCTCCCTTTATTCTTCTAAAAACTATCTATCTTTATCTTAAAAAGTAAGGTGGCTTTGAAGCCTACAACCCATCAGTATTTCAGCTGGGCAGGCCCCAGTCACTGCGTGTGAGGTGGGCCTGCCGCAAAATAAGAAATGAGCCAACCTGGTGTCCATTGAACCAGGAAACTGCTTCTTGAGGCCTCTTTTAAATATCTGCACTGCAAGCTCTGCTAAATTATTAAAAGTTGGGTGGTACGGGGAATTACGGATTTGCTGTACCCCATCCACCTTCTAACACCCAGAGAACTCCACTCGTAGAGGGAGGCCTGTTATCTGTAATGAGCAGACATGCCATGTTGGCTGAACTATAATCACGACTTCCGTGGTTGCCCAGGAGTTCACTGCTGCTATCTTGTGGGCCTCCAGCTATTTTGAATGAGGAACATTGAACCCTGAAACAGACTGGCAAAGTTGGCATGCAATCGTGCTCAAGGCCATCCTGGCCATTCCCATGGGGTGAAGGGTCGCAGCTGGTGGGAGCTTCTGGTGCTCCCAACAGACAAAACATTGCTGGGCATCCAGGCCCAGCCACCAGACGTAACTGCATGCCAGCATCGTCATTTTGGACAGCCTGGGTGTTCATTGCGAGGTCCTTCAAAACTCCTGGCCTTTTTTGGGGCATGGTGACACACATATCCATCCTAAACTCAGGCAATTCTGGCGAAAACGCCAGTAATTCACCTGGTAGTTGTTGATGTTGACCTCAGACTTTTGCGAGAATGTTGTCTGCCTGAGTGCATTCACAGATCTGCGACACGGTGACTGGTGAAGAATCCATGATGTTTAGAGTGCCGACCACTTTGTCCTGGGGGGTGATGTTGGGCTGGTCGGTAAAGGCTCAGCACATCTGCGTTCGCCTCCTGGGTCAATGATGCTCGGCTGATGCTCAAACGAATACTGGAGGGCCCATTGGATCCTCGCGGAGGCAATGGACGGGATCAACTTGTCCTCTTTAAAAAGACTGAGTAAAGGTTTATGGTGCGTGTTAGTAATGGTGGCCGTGGACGTACTGGTGAAATTCTTTCACTGTCTAAACCACCGCCGGACCCTCCTTCTCGATCTGTGCATATTTTCCTTCTGCTGCAGCCAGCAGCGGGAGGCAAAAACAATGAGTCATTCCCTGCCAATCTCCATCAGATATGAGAGAGCGACCCTGATATCGTCAAGGGGAGATGGTTAGTTCTCTCATTGAAAATGGCCATCACCTGGCACTTGTGTAGTGCAAATGTTACTTTCCATTTATCAGCCTAAGCCTGTATGATGTCTTACTGGATATGCGCACATACCACTTCAACATCTGAAGAATTGTGAATGGTGCTGAAAACTGTGGAATTATAAGCCAACTTCTGACCTTTTTAGCAGGGTAATTTAGGTCATTGCAGGAACCCCTGCTGCAGCATTGCTACCTCACAGGGCCAGGGACCCGGGTTCAAATCCAATCTCTGATGACTGTCTGTGTCGATTTTGCACATTATCCCTGTGTGTATGTGGGTTTCCTGCGGGTGCCCCGGTTTACTCCCACAGTCCAAAGATATGCATTTTAGGTGGATTGGTCTTGCTAAATTGTCCCTTTAATGTCCAACGGTTAAGTACGATTATGGAGTTACATGGATAGGGTGGGGAATGGGCCTAGGTAGGGTGCTCTTTCAGAGGGTCAGTGCAGACTCGATGGACCGAGTGGCCTCCTGCACTGTAGGGCATTTTATGATTCTTTCTATGATTCAATATTTTGGGGTTGACATGATTGTCCTCCAACAACCACAGCCATCTTTTCTGCAAGGTATGACTCCAAACAGTAGAAAATGTTTCTCCCAATTCCCATTGACTTTGATTTTGTTGCGTTCCTTGATACCACACATTCGTCTAATGCTGCCTTGGATGGCAAAGACGGTCACTCTTTCTGTCTTAGTTCAGCTCTTCTGGCCACGTTTGGAACAAGGTTGGAATGAGGTGAGGAGCTGAGTGGCCCTGGAGGAACCCAAACTGAGCAGGTTATTGTTGAGTAAGTGTTGCTTGATAGCACTGTCAACAGAATCTACTATTGAGAATAGACAGACGGTGTAGTAATTAACTAAATGCAGTTTGTCCTGCTTTGATGAGCATACATTCCCGGGAAAGTTTTGTTGTCTTGACAATGCCAGTTTCGTAGCTGCACTGGATCAGCTTGGATTGGGGTGTGGGTAGTTCTGGAGGGCAACTCCTCAGTGGTACTACTAGGATATTGTCAGGGTGCATAGCCGTTGCAATATCCAGTGCTTTCAGCCATTTATTGATATCTCATATAGTGAACTGAATTGTCTAGAGACTGGCATCTGTGTGATGCTGGAACCTCTGGAAGAGGATCATCTACTCAGTACTTTTGCCTGAAGTTGGTTTCCCGGTCTTTTGCACTGGTTTGCTGGGCTGCCCCCTCATTGAGGATGGGGATATTTGTGAAGCCATGTCCTCCAGTTGGTTGCAATAGTCCACCACCATTTAATGAGTGGAGTAGCTGCTTCTGCTGCTGCTCCTACACCTTTTGTTGTATCAACAACTCTGTAATGTTTTGAGCTTGCAGTGTCCTGAAAATTGCATGCTTATCTTGGGATATTTGAGCTGTTTCACAAGTGAGTTAAACTTCAAAACCTCCAAGACCAAAAACCTGTCTGAAAATGAGGGTTCCAAGAACAGATGTACTTTTTTTCGATTTGTATTTGAGGACTTAAATCACTTTCCGTCCATTATATGTAATTATTAGTATCACCAGTAGGCTTGCATTAATACTGCAATGAAGTTACTGTGAAAAGCCCATAATCACCAAACTGCGGCGCCTGTTCGGGTACACTGAGGGAGAATTCAGAATGTCCAATTCACCTAACCAGTATGTCTTTCGGGTCTTGTGGGAGTAAACCGGGGCACCCGGAGGAAACCCACGCAAACACGGGGAGAACGTGCAGATGTTGCCAATCGGCACCGGCGTCTCCAATAATGTTGCTCTTTTTAACTGGATACTGATATGACGGTTATTAATGATGATGATATTACTTTTCAGAGTCGCCAGGCATCAAATGATACCACCACAAGGTTTTACCAGATATCGATCAAAGACCAGACAACCAGTTAGTTAGTTCAAGTTCAATGACAGTTTATTTACACACCAGAATTACTTTGACATGCAACATGAAACACTACAAGCTAAATTACACCCAACACTACAACAACCTGTACTTAACTTTAGGCACCCGGCTTTCTGCAGAGGGACAAGGCCTTTGTTCGGATCTTGCGTGGCTGGGTCTGGAGAAATGACTTTGTTTCTGCTTTGTTTCAACTGTCTGGTAGCGATCGCTGTTCTTGAACTTGCCTTCTGGTCGTGATGCTACACTTGGTTTTAGGTGTAGGTCGGGGCCAAGGGAGACCGAGCACTGGGGCCAAGAGAGACCGAACACATGGCAGTGTCTCTTTATCCTTCTGGGGTTTTGCGCTCTTTTGGACGGTGCTTAGCTTTGGACCCAATAATTTGGCAGGCTTCGATTACTGCCTTAGATTTTGGCCAATAAAGGGGCGGGTGCCTTGATGGCGGGGCGTGTCCTGAGCAGTCATTGACCTTGGCTTTTTAGGCTCCCTGAGCAAAGGGGAGTGGCGCCGATGTGTCTGTTTCTGTATCTGTTACCTGAGTACAGATCTTTTGTTCTGGGGAAATGGGCCATTAGAATGCAAAGTAGCTGGGGGTTTTGATAGTATCTAGTTACCTGAGTTGCCAATATACATAAGCTCTGAGCGTCTGAGTCCTCGGTTGACCATATTTCCCATGGTCCTTTGCAGGTGGCCATCCCAGATGGCTACACAGACTCCGCACAGACAGTGGCCCAAGTTGGGAATCGAACCTGGGACCTTGGTGCTGTGAAACAACAGTGGTAACCACTGTGCTACCATGCCAGCCATATCACTACAGTGTACTTTGTTAAATGTTGCAATCTATGCTGGAAATGTTTTAGCCCTTCTCCAAATGTTCTGTGCGACAGTTTCACAATGGAAGACTTGTTTTTGAAGGTTTGCGTCGTTATTTATCTATGTAAGCTAGAGGATGAAACAGTCATTCATAATGTAATTGGATTGGGATGCTGGTAATCATAGAGTAATGGATGTATCCAAAATGGACAATTCCATTATTCTATAGAAAAAGCTAAAACTTAGGCTAATGGGAATACTTGAGACTTTTTTTTTCAGTCATTCATGGGGACAAAAGAAGTAATTTGCAATTGCATCCTTAAGCCTGTTTTGCCTTTCAATGAGATCTGTGACTGAGCACATGCTTCATAATATTACTCCTGACTGGCCTGGCTCCACTTTTTAAGACTGTGTCCCTTGGTTTTTGACTCCTCAACAGGAAAATAGTTTCTGTCAACTCTATATGGCCTCCTTAAGATCTTGAAAATGGGACATGGCCGTTGCTGGAAAACCAGCATCCACCCATCATGGTGAGCAGCCTTTTGAACCGCTGCAGTCCAGGTGGGGAAGGTATTCTCGTGTGTTTTGAGGGAGAAACTCCCAGAATGTTGATGAAGGTATGCTGAAGGAACAACAATTTATTTCCGCATCAGGATGGATTGTGACTTGGAATGGGTATTCAGAGGCGATGGTGTTCTTATGCGCCTGCTACTCCTAGGTGGTACAAGGTGACTGGTCTGCAGGTGCTGCCAAAATAGACCGTGGCAAGTTGCTGCAGGACATCTTTAAATTAATGCCAGCAAAACTAAAGAGCTGGTCATTGACTTCAGGAAGCAAAGTACTGTACACCGCCCTGTCAGCATCAATGGGCCCGAGGTGGAGGTGGTTGACAGCTTCAAATTCCTAGGCATGCACATCACCAAAAATCTGTCCTGGTCCACCCAGATCGACGCTACGACCAAGAAAGCACAACAGTGCCTATACTTCCCCGGGAAACAAAGGCAATACAGCATGTCCACATTGACTTACCAACTTACCATAAAAAGCATCCTATCTGGCTGTGTCACAGTCTGGTATGGCAATTGCTCGGCCCAAGACTACAGAGAGTGTTAAACCCAACCCAGTCCATAACCCTTACCTGCCTCCCATCCATTGACTCTATCTGCACCTCCCGCTGCCTTGGGAAAGCGGGCAGCATAAACAAAGACCCCTACCACCCGACTTACTCTTTCAACTTCTTCCATCGGGCAGGAGATGCTTAAGTCTGAGAACACGCATGAACAGATTCAAAAATAGCTTTTTCCCCGCTGTTACCAGACTCCTAAACAACCCTCCTATGGACCAATCTGATTAATACTACACTCCTGTATGCTTCCCCCGATGCCTGTGTCTATGTATTCACATTGTGTACCTTGTGTTGCCCTTTTACATATTTTACATAAGAACACAAAAACTAGGAGCATGATAGGCTACCTTGCCCCTCTAGCCTGCTCTACCATTCAATGAGATCATGGCTGATCTTTTGTGGACTCAGCTCCACTTACCCGACCACAAGATCATAAACCATAGGAGCAGAATTAGGCCACTCGGCCCATCGAGTCTGCTCTGCCATTCAATCATGGCTCATATTTTCCCATCCCCATTCTCCTGCCTTCTCTCCATAACCCCTGATCCTCTTATTAATCAAGAACCTATCTATCTCAGTCTTAAAGACACTCCGTGAATTGTCCTCCACAGCCTTCTGAGGCAAAGGGTTCCACAGATTCACCACCCTCTGGCCGAAGAAATTCCTCCTCATCTCTGTTTTAAAGGATCATCCCTTTAGTCTGAGATGGTGTCCTCTGGTTCTAGTTTTTCCTACAAGTGGAAACATCCTCTCCACGTCCACTCTATCCAGGCCACGCAGTATCCTGTAAGTTTCAATAAGATCCCCCCTCATCCTTCTAGACTCCAACGAGTACAGACCCAGAGTACTCAAACGTTCCTCATATGCCAAGTTCTTCATTCCAGAGATCATTCTTGTGAACCTCCTCTGGACCCTTTCCAAGGCCAGCACATCCTTCCTTAGATACGGGGCCCAAAACTGCTTGCAATACTCCAAATGGGGTCTGACCAGACCCTTATACAGCCTCAGAAGTGCATCCCTGGTCTTGTATTCTAGCCCTCATGACATGAAAGCTAACATTGCATTTGCCTTCTTAAATGCTGACTGAACCTGCACATGAACCTTAAGAGGATCGTAAACAAGGACTCCCAAGTCCCTTTGTGCTTCTGATTTCCTAAGCATTTCCCCATTTAGAAAATAGTCTCTGCCTAAATTCCTCCTTCCAAAGTGCATAACCTCACACTTTTCCACATTGTATTTCATTTGACACTTCATTGCCCACTCTCCTAGCTTGTCCAAATCCTTCTGCAGCCCCCTTGCTTCCTCAATACTACCTGTCCCTCTACAGATCTTTGTATCATCTGCAAACATGGCAACAGTGCCTTCAGTACCTTATTCCAGATCATTAATGTATATTATGAAAGGTTGTGGTCCCAGCACAGACCCATGAGGCATACCACTAGTCACCGGTTGCCATCCGGAAAAAGACCCCTTTATCCCCTCTCTGCCTTCTGTCAGTCAGCCAATCCTCTATCCATGCCAGGATCTTACCCTTAACACCATGGGCTTTTAACTTATTTAACAGTCTCCTATGCGGCACCTTGTCAAAGGCCTTCTGGAAATCTAAATAAATCACATCCACTGGATCTCCTTCGTCTAACCTCCTTGTTACCTCTTCAAAGAACTCGAACAGATTTGTCAGACACGACCTCCCTTTGACAAAGCTGTGCTGACTCGGTCCTATTTTATCATGCACTTCCAAGTACTACGCGATCTCATCTTTAATAATGGACTCTAAAATCTTACCAATGACCTAAGTCAGGCTAACCGGCCGAAAATTTCCCATCTTCTGCCTCCCTCCCTTCTTAAACAGTGGTGTTACATTAGCTGCTTTCCAATCCTCTGGGACCCTTCCTGCCTCCAGTGATTCCTGAAAGATCACTACCAATGCGTCCACAATTTCCTCAGCTATCTCTTTTAGGACCCTGGGGTGTAGACCATTCGGTCCAGGTGACTTATCCATCTTCAGACATTTCAGTTTCCCCAGAACCTTCTCCTTAGTGATGGCCATTGCACTCACCTCTGCCCCCGATTCTCCTGGAGCTCTGGCATTCCACTGGTGTCTTCCACTGTGAAGACTGATGCAAAGTAACTATTCAGTTCATCTGCCATTTCTTTGTTTCCTATTATTACTTCTCCAGCCACGTGTTCCAGTGGTCCAATGTCTATTTTTGCCTCTTACCTTTTATGTATTGAAGGAAACTCTTCCTATCTTCTTTTATATTACTAGCTAACTTGCACTCATATTTCACCTTCTCTCCCCTTATTGCTTTTTTAGTTGTCCTCTGCTCGCTTTTAAATGATTGCCAATCCTCTGGCTTCCCACTAATCTTTGCCAACTCGTCATTTATCATAAACTATTACAGATATATTTCTTGCCTCTCACGATCCAATGCCTTCTGAACTCTGTTACTTTACTGAAAAGCAATCTGTTCTGGTTTGCAGTTTCCTCTGTTCCGTTAACTCCGCACTTCTTGGAAACTTCTCTAATTTCCTTAACTAAGTGGACTTGAGGAAAGTAGGAGCAGAATGGCAATCCAACTCTGATTGTAGCTCCGCACAAACGTTTGTGGACTGTTAGTTAAGGTTCAAGTCTACAGGGATTTGCGTGGCATGTGATTGACAGTCTTGGTTTTTGCTTCTAGGGCACAGCTTCTACCCCCTTTCACTTCCAGCATGACATGGAGAATGAGCAGAGGCAACTCATGAGGATGGGTAGAAGAGAGGGACTCTTATCAGAAGTCCATATCTACCTGTCTTCCGGGAGCAATTCTTTACCTGAACCAAAAGAAGTGGCTGCACTGTCTCCATTTTGTTCAGGAGCCACCTTCAATTAATCACTTCTGGTCTTTGATCAAACGTTCTGATCAGAAGAAATTTATTTCATTGTACTACATAAATCGGCTCAAATGTTTTTTGTAATTTAACTATGAATCCTGCTATCTGTTGTAGGCAGACCAACAATCTGAGCAGGGCACAGATGGCATTGCCAGTGGCCATGAAGGTGACGGTGCTGATGAACACCTTAATTGTGCTTGTTCCAGGCTGGAGCAGGTGACATCACCAACATCTTGCAGTTCATTTTCCATAGTTGCTGAAGGGAGATGATTGATACTCTATGCAACAAGAGGGGAATAGGTTAAATTCCAGAGAGAAGCAGGTGACATGTGCAAGTAGCTTCCCAGAACATTAGGCTTCCCAAATGAATGTCTAAGCTGGCTGACGTGGGGCTAACCGAGCAGGCGGTTTTGTTCCGGGTGGTATCAAGCTGCTGCAGTTATATTCGATCGCACTCCTCATTTATACCTTGTCAATAGAGGACAGGCTTTGGGGAATTAGAAGGTGAATTACTCGCCACAGAATTTCTTGGCCGTAGACCTGCTCTTGTGGCCACAGCATTCATATGGCTCGTCCAGTTAAGTTTCTGGTTAATGGTAAGCCCCAGGATGATAGTGGGAGATTCAGCGTTTGTAATTTCATTGAATGTCAAGGGCAATGGTTGGATTGTTTCTTTATTGGGGATGGTGGTTACCTGACACTTGATGTTAATTGCTGCTTTGCAGTCCAAGCCTGAATGTTGCCCTGGTTTTCCTGCATGTAGGTATTGACTGAGTATCTGAGGCGTTGGCCGTTGCTCATGGTACTGAACGCTACAGTCATCTGCAAATAACCCCAATTCTGACCCTCTGCTGGAGGGAATGTCATTCATTTAAAGTTTTTTTTTGTGATAACTTCGTCACTGGCCCTTTCAGCCTGCTGTGCCGTTCAGTATAATCATGGCGTATTCTTCAGAAGAATTTGTGGATTTAAGGGAAAGTGGGATGTGAAAGGAATTTATGTAAGGGTGTACCGTAATCTTTGTCCTTGAGTTCCCTCTCAGCCATGTGCCATTTCTGTGTCTTTCCCAAGTCAAAATCACTCCCAAAAAGACTTCCAGTCCCTGCTACAGTCAAAATGCTCCACCCCTTTTTAAGAGGTGCAAGTAGGCTTGAACTTGTGCTATCCTTTTTGCATCTCCTGCTCAGGCTTTCAACCACCTAAAAGCATGCTGTATACTGGCTGCCTGCATTGGAAACAACAGCCGCAAGGTAATTTGTCATGATTCCTGTGCCAGCTTATAGGCCTTAATCAGCTCTGTAGTCTAAAACCCAAAATCTAAAGCAGAAAATGTAAATTGGGTTTGAATCCTGTGTAGAAATTAAAATCAAGTTTTGGAAATGTAGATCACATTAAGGGAGAGAGACACAAAATGGGAAAAAAATTAATGTTGAAGAATTTCCACAATTTTTCTTGGGGAATAGACTCCACATTTATAAAGTTTATGTTTTCGGGGCCAGAGGTTGGTTATGTAATTACCACTTTTCAAGCTGGTGGGGATAGGGTGCAAAATCGTAACTTGCTCACTCCTGAATGTATCAGCCGTAAAGTGGGGAATCTTCAGCAAGTGCAGCAAATGACTCGTGTTGCAGTTCTTTCCATGCTGAGTTTATTGCCAATGTGTGAACACAATCTGGAGGAGCCGGATATCTCAGACAGCAACTTCGATTTTCAACTCGTGCATTTGCTTTGTTTGGCCCCTTGTTCCGCCCTGCAACCAATCACTGTTTGTCGATTTACCATTTGGTCAATATTTTCTGTTGATTATTCTTTTTGTCTACTGTGTACGTTCTCTCGGCCGCAGAAAAATACTTTTCACTGTACTTCGGTACATGTAACAATAAATCAAATCAACTACAAATGTGTATATACCAGAAGTTGCAATCTGCTTTACCCTGGTGAGCAACATTACCCTCACTGTTACTTTTTTCATAAACTCTGATACTCTGCATAGTCAAACAACTATTTTGTTGTAGTAAATCTTTGACATAGGAAGCTTGCTCTTTAAATCCTGTTGCTTGCTGGCTTATCAATAAAGGCAGTGTTTCGAGAATTAATTTCTTTGATTTTTTTTTTTTCACGATTGAATTGTTAAATGCTAGTATTATCTTGGTATTGCAAACGTTTAAAAATGTCTCATTCTAAGTATAAGAAACTTGCATGATTACTTGTATTGCTTTTTTTAAAACCAGGTACCACATTCTTCAAGAAAGCTTAATTAAACTGGTTGAAGCTTCCAATGATCAATCCCACAACATGGATAGATGGCTCAGCAAATTGGAAGCTTCTAGTTGGTTGACTCATGTTAAAGAAATATTAACCACTTCTTGTCTGGCTGCACAGTGTATTGACAGGTAAGGACTTGTCTAAAAGGATTGGCCTGCTTCTGTGTTCATTTCAGCACTGTGCCAGTCTCAGCTCTCTAGTCGAGCTATCCAACTCATCCCACTCCCTTACTCTTTTACCGTAGTCCCCCATAAGTATTTTCCCTTCAAGCATTTATCCAATTTTCTTTCGAATGTTGCCATTGAATATGGTTCCATGACCTTTTTGGCAGTGCATTCCAGATCGCAACAGCTCAGTTTTTTTTTTTTTTAATTTCCTTGTTACCTCTTGACTGATCATCTTAGTTGTGTGGCTACTGGCTCTTCTACTGGAAACAGAAAAAAGGAGATCAGGCATGATTTTGAACCTTGCCACCAAATTTCATCTTTCTCGGCTTTAAGAACAACTCCAGCTTCCTCTACCTCTCCCCATATCTGATGTTCACCGTTCCCAGTACCATTCTAGTAAATCTCCTCTGCACCCTCTGTAAGGCCTTCACATCCTTCCTAAAGTACAGTTCCCAAATTTCAATGCAGTACCACTTGGTTTTCAGGTCTGATTGCCGAGCACAAAATTAATCTTATTCTTTATACCAACCATAGTAAGTAATGTCATTTTGGGGGAACAGTGGAAATGAATCTATGGTGTTCAACATGCAATTTTTCTTCAGGTATTGGGCAGTACAAATTCTCCCTGTTCTACGCACATTTTGACTGTGTTCGTACTTTTCCTCCTGTTTTAGGGAAGGTGCGTCTGTGTTGGTTCATGGCAGTGAAGGGATTGACTCCACTTTGCAAGTCACTTCTCTTGCCCACATTATCCTAGATCCAGAGTCCAGAACAATTAATGGTTTTGAGGCCTTGGTTGAGCGTGAATGGTTACAGGTAAGTGCTGGAAACTGCATCAGTTTTATTAGGCGACCTGGCTAATGAAATTATTGTAATTTTGAAAATGTTGACCAGAATAGTGCAGTAAGTTATGATGGTTGGGTTATAAGTGAAGGGAATTAGAAAAACATCAACTAGTGTCTGAAACATGTATACGACTGCCAAATTCATGTGATGTTGCTGTGTTATTGTTGAGAAGAAGGTTCATCATTTCTTTTCTGCTGCCTCCACTCCTTGAATATAAAGAAATTGTTAGAACAATATTTTTTGTCTCACTTTCCAAATCTAATAGATTTGCTTAAGAGGGAAAGTTAAAAGCAGAAATATAACCAATCACATGATTTTACTCCGCATTGCATGTACTGGGATGGGAAGCAAAAGCAGGCCTGCCTCTATGTTAGAAACCACATCGAATCGATGTCTCCTTGCTATGAAACATTTTTTCAAAATTTGAATCGGCATTGCAATCAACTTGATACAACGCAGCACGGTAGCCCAGTGGTTAGCACTGCTGCTTCACAGTGCCAGGGACCCGGGTTGAATTCCGGCCGTGGGTGACTGTGTGAAGTTGGCACTTTCTCCCAGTGTCTGTGCAGGTTTCCTTCCACAGTCAAAAGATGTGCAGGTTGGCTGAATTGGCCATGATATAAATTGCCCCTTAGTGTCCAGGTATATACTGGTCGTGTGGGGTTACGGGGATAGGACAGAGGAATGGGGACCCACTCTTTCAGTGGGTCGGTGCAGACTTGATGGGCCGAATGACCACCTTCTGCACTGTAGTGATTCTATAAACAGTACATTACTTTCAGGTAGATCTCTCCAATTGTGCAGAATATCTTCATGTACAATAACAGTATTGAAGTGAGATGATTGGAGAATTCTGTGAAAGGTACCTCTTATTTTGGTCAATAATATATCATTAATTGAATTCCGTGTGTTTTTGAGATTAATATTAAGTTCAGTTAGTTCTTACAATGGACACCAGTTGCTCTGTGTCATGGTCACCATCTACATGAAATAGTTTTTCATTGTTTACTCCTGTCACTTACTTGCACTTCTCTTGGGGAAAATTGTATTCACGTTGGTTTGTTTGTTCCAGGCTGGTCATCCATTCCAGCAGCGATGTGCTCAATCGGCCTATTCCAATTCCAAACAGAAGAATGAAGCTCCTACATTTCTTCTCTTTCTGGATTGCTGCTGGCAGATGCAGCGCCAATTCCCATGCTCTTTTGAATTTAATGAACAGTTCCTGGTTGTGTTGTTTGAACATGCTTATGCCTCTCAGTTTGGAACTTTCTTGGGGAACAATGAAAATGAGAGGTTGGTAATGTTACCTATATCATTGTTTTTTTCCAATATTTTTATTCAAGGCATTTTCATATTTGCAAACAAAATCAGAAGAACAACCAAACAACTCTCCTAAACAACCGACGCCACCCTATTCTAACATCCTGCCTTCCCCATTTTAACCCCCTACCGTGCCCGCCTCCCTTTGCTGCCCTCTCAAACATCCTTGAAGAAATCAATAAACTGCTTCCACCTCCGGGTGAACTCATCCATCGACCCCCTCAAAACAAACTTAACCTTCTCCAGCCTCCGGAATTCTGCTAGGTCGCTCACCCACACCGCCCTTTCGGCGTCTCTGAATCCCCCATCCGAGCAAGATCCGTCTCCGGCTAAGGGAGGCAAAGGCCAAAACATAAGCATCTCTTAACCCCTGGACACCCGGGTCTTCCAACACCCCAAATATTGCCACCTGTGAACTCGAGACCACATCCACACCCAGCACCTGAGACATCCTGTCCATGAACCCCTGCCAGTACTCCCTCAATCTTGCCCCGCCCCCCAGCGCAACGGCCACACCTATCGTCTACCCCCTCAAAGAACCTACTCATCCTAGCCACCGTCATGTGCGTCTAAGGTACCACTTTGAAATGGATGAGGCTTAGCCTCCCACACGAGGACGCGTTCACCCCACACACAGCCTCTGCCCACGACTCGGCCCCCACTTCCCGTCCCAGCTCCTCCTGCCACTTGCGCTTAATTTCCCCCACCAGAGCACCCTGCCATTCCATCAACTCCTTATAGGCATTTGACAACTTCCCCTCCCCTATTTCATCCCTCGACAACACCATGTCCTGCAACCCCAGGGGCGGCTGCCCAGGAAAGGATGGCATCTCGCTCCTTACAAAGCCCCTGATTTGCAGGTATCTAAAACCCTTGGGCAACTCATACTCTTCCTCCTCCAGGTCCTCCAACTTCCCAAATTTTCCCCCGGTAAACAGATCGGCAAAGCGTTCATTACCTGCCATTTCCACCCCCAAAACCGTGCGTCCAGCCCCGCCGCTGCAAACCTTTGGTTCTTGCAGATCGGTGCCCACACAGAGAAACCCTCCAGCTCCGAATGCTGCCTCCACTGCCCCCACACCCATAGGGTCGACAGCACCACTGGGCTCACGGAGTATCTGGCTGGCGGTAACGGTAGAGGCGCCAGCAACAAAGCCCTTAAACATGTTCCCCTACAGGATGCTGCTTCGATCCGTCCCCACGCCAACCCCTCCCCCCACGGTCCACTTCATAACCATTGCGATATTCGCCACCCAATAGTAATTCATCATATTCAGTAGCGCCAACCCCTCCCCCCTCACCCATGCTCCAAGAAAACCCTACTAACCCGTGGGGTCCTCCCCACCCACACAAATCCAGAGATCAGTTCATTAACCTTTTTAAAAAATGACTTGGGAAAGAAGATTGGGAGATTCTGAAACATATACAGAAACCTTGGCAACACCGTCATTTTTTACTGTTTGCACCCACCCTGCCAGCGACAGCACATCCACATCTTGAAATCCACTTTCATGAACTTCCAGTGGCGGCCATGGAGGAGTAGGTCGCATGTTTGATTGCTCCTGCCTGTAACGGACTTTTGGACCTCTTTCCCCCGGTTTGTTTTCGCATTTTATGGGATAAATCGGTGAAGAGTGTGACAGTAAGGAGAAATCCCCCTCTGGTATATGGAGAATTGGACCAGAAGTGGCAGTGTGAGATGACAAAGTCCTATAAGGGAGATGCAGGCAGAGCTGGTAACACGGGACAGCATGGCGGAGAGCAAGGGCCGCGGGGAGATGGCACAGTGGTCGACGGAGCAGCTGGTGAAGTTTTTCGAGGATTGCTTTGCCAAGCTGAAGAAGGACACGCTGGACCCGATTTAAGGCTTCGATTGATCAAGTGGTTCAGAATCCGGAAACCCACGGGAGAACGATCCAGGAGGTGGAACAAAAGTTGTCCGAGCACGAGGAGTATATAACGTGCTGGAAAGCATGGTGGGGATGATGAACGACCGCCAGAAAAGAATGCAGGAGTAGCTGGAGGACCTGGAGAATAGGTCCAGAAGGCAGAATCTCAGAATTGTTGGCCTCCCTGAAAGCAGTGAGGGATCGGATGCGAGGGCCTATGTGACGGACATGTTGGAGAAGTTGATGGGGGCTGGGGTGATTCCTCGGCCCCTGGAATTGGACACAGCGCACAGAGCCCTCACGAGGAAGCCCAGCACGAACGAGCCACCGAGGGCCATGGTGGTACGTTTTCACTGTTTCATAGACATGGAACACGTTTTGCGGTGGGCCAAGAAAGAACGGAGCAGCAAGTGGGAGAACAGTGAGTTACGCATCTATCAGGAACTGGGAGGGGATTTGGCCAAGAGGCGAGCGGGGTTCAATCGGGCAAAACCGACCCTCTTTAAGAAGGGGGTGAAGTTTGGGATGCTGTACCCAGTCTGTGGGTCACACGTGAGGAACGGGACTGCTACTTTGAAACGCCAGACGCAGTATGGACCTTTATTAAAGAAATGAAGCTGGAGGCGAATTAAAAGACACTTGAGCCTTGGAGAAGTATTAAATTTAAGTAGCTCGATGCGAAATAAATGGGCTGTGTGGATGGTTAACGGTTGCTGTCTTGACGGACCTTGTTCAAGGGGGGGGGGGCTTTGAATTTGGTTCTGCTTTTTGGGTGACCATTTTTCTAAAGTGACTTTCTTCACTTTTTTCTGACGTTTGTTTACTGGGGAATGTGATGCTTTTAAAATGTTTATTCATGTTGGGGGAAGAGGAGAGAACAATAGGGAGACAGACAGCTTGGTGCCAGGGGCGGGAGCTATCGAGTCAGCATGGGTCAGCTGACTCTCGGAAGTGCAGTGTGGGGGGTGAGCAGGTGTTAAGCTGGAGCTTGACTTGGGGGGGATTGGGTTTCTAGTGGTGGTGTTAGGGGGTGGGGGGGAGAGCTGCTTTGCTGACAGGGGTGGAACTGTTACTAGGGGACAAATGGGAGGTCGGGAACGGCGACAGCCCGAGTGGGGACTTGAGCAAGCTCGAGGCTGGCCTAAAAAGGGTGATGGCTAGTCGGTGGGTGGGGGGTGGGGGGGGGGGGGGGGGGGGATGGGAGGGATGGGAGCCCCCCGTCCAGGCTGATCACATGGAATGTGAGGACTGAATGGGCTGATCAAGAGGGCTCACTTGTTCGCACGTTTGAGGGAACTGAAGGCGGACGCGGCAATGCTACAAGAGACACACCTAAAGGTTACAGACCAGACGAGATTGAGGAAGGGGTGGGTTAGCCAAGTGTTCCATTGAGGACAGGACTCCAAGACCAGGGGGGGTAGCAATCTTGATCAGCAAATGAGTGGCATTCGAGGCAGGGAGAATCATGTCAGACAAGGGGGGTAGCTACGTAATGGTGAGTGGGAAGCTGGAGTGGGTGCGAGTGGTACTGATGAACATATATACTCCGAATTGGGACTACGTGGAATTTATGAGGCGGGTGTTAGGTAAGATCCCAGACTTAGTCACATAACCTGATCATGGGAGGGGACTTCAATACAGTCTTTGATCTGGAATTGGACCGGTCAATATCCAGGACATGGAGGAGGCCGGCTGCGGCAAAGGAATTGAAGGGTTTTATGGAACAGATGGGAGTAGACCCATGGAGGTTAGCACGGCCGAGGACTAAGGAGTTTTCCTTTTTTTTCAGATGTCCACAAGGTATACTCTCTCATCGACTTTTTTGATCTGAGCAGGGCGCTAATACTGAAGGTGGTGGATACTGGGTACTCGGCAATCGCAGTGTCCGATCATGACCTGCATTGGGTGGATCTACGGGTTAGTGTGGAGAGAGGGCAACGCCCGCTTTGGAGACTGGATGTGGGGTTGCTAGCGGACAAAACGATCTGTGGGCGGGTTAACAAGTCCATCCAGATCTACCTGGAAACAAATGATACGGGAGAGGTCTCTGCAGCTTCTGGGAAGCTTTGAAGGCAGTAGTCCGAGGGGAATTAATCTCTATAGGTGCCCACCGAGAAAAGGTGGAACGGGCTGAGAGGGATAGATTAGTGGAGGAGATACTCCAGGTGTACAGGAGATGCTCGGAGGCACCAGACGCGGGGCTACTGAGGGAGTGGCGGAGGTTGCAGGGGTAATTTGGGCTGTTGACCACAGGGAAAGCAGTGGAACAGTTGAGGAAGGCAAGGGGGGGGGTGACCTAAGAGTACGGGGAAAAGGCAAGCAGAATGTTGGCGCACCAGCTCAGGAAAAGAGGCAGCCAGGGAGATAGGTAAAATAAAGAGTAGAGACGGTAATACTGAATACTGTCTTGGACCCAGGGGGGTGAACGAGGTGTTTAAGGACTTTTATAGTAAATTATATGAGTCGGAACCCCCGGCTGGGGTGGAGGGGATGAGGCAGTTTCTGGAACATTTGAGGTTCCCGAGGGTGGAGGAGGACCTGGTGGAGGGGCTGGGAGCCCCAATTGAGATTGAGGAAATAATCAAGGGGCTGGAGGGCATGCAGTCGGGCAAGGCCCCGGCCTGACGGCTACCCGGTCGAATTCTATAAGAAGTTTTCAGAGATATTGAGCCCACTGCTGGTGAGGACATTTAATGAAGCAAGAGAGAAGGGAGTCGTCCCCCCAACAATGTCGCAGGCCTCGATTTCATTGATTCCGAAACGGGAGAAGGATCCGGAGCAATGCGGGTCATACAGGCCGATTTCTCTACTGAATGTGGATGCCAAACTGCTGGCTAAGATACTGGCCACAAGGATAGAGGACTGTGTCCCGGGGGTAATAGGGGAAGACCAGGCGGCTTTGTTAAGGGCAGGCAACTCAAGGCCAATGTTCGAAGGCTTCAAAATGTTATTATGATGCCCTCAGAAGGAAAAGTGGTGGTAGCGATGGATGCAGAGAAGGCTTTTCATCGGGTTGAGTGGAATTATCTGTGGGAGGCGCTGGGAAGGTTTGGGTTTGGTGAGGGCTTTATTGACGGAGTGCGGTATGAACCGGCTGAGGTCGGGATATTTTGAACTACACCGAGGGACGAGGCAAGGGTGCCCCCTCTCCCCGTTACTGTTTGCTCTGGCCATAGAGCCATTGGTCATGGCGTTAAGAGCCTCTAGGAACTGGAAAGGGCTGGTTCAGGGGAGCGGGTGGAGCATCGGGTCTCGCTCTATGCAGATGACCTGCTCTTGTACATTTTGGACCCGTTGGAGGGGATGGGGGAAGTAATGCGAATCTTGGGGGAATTTGGCAATTTTTCGGGGTATAAATTGAACATGGGGAAAAGCGAGATGTTTGCGATCCAGGCAAGAGGACAGGAGAAGAGACTGGGAGAGCTGCCGTTTAGAATGGTAGGGAAGAGCTTTCGATATCTGGGAATCCAGGTGGCCCGTAAATGGGAGGTACTGCTAAGTTAAACCTATCCCAGTTGGTAGAAATGGAAGCGGACTTGAAGCGATGGGATATGCTCCCGCTATCACTGGCGGGAGTGTACAGACCGTGAAAATGACGGTCCTCCCCAGATTTCTGTTTTGTCTTTCAGTGCCTCCCCATCTTCATCCCGAAGACCTCTTTCAAGCGGGTGAATAAGATTATTTTGGGCTTTGTGGGCGAGTAAAACCCCGCGAGTGAAGAAAGTGTTGCTGGAGCGCAGTTGGGGGAGGGTGAGTTGGCGCTGCCGAACTTCTGCAATTACTACTGGGCAGCAAATAGAGCCATGAATAGGAAGTGGGTCGTGGGGTCGGCATGGGAGCGGATGGAGGCGGCGTCATGTAAAGACAACAGTTTGGGAGCATTGGTAACGGCACCTCTGCCATTCTCGCCGGCCCGATACTCCACAAGTCCGGTGGTAGTGGCGGCTCTGAGGATCTGGGGGCAATAGAGGAGGTATAAGAGAGTGGAGGGAGCATCAATGTGGACCCCGATTTATAATAACCACGGGGTTGTACTGGGTAGGCCTGATGGAGGGTTCTGGAGGTGCCAGAGGGCAGGAATTGGAAGGATGGGAGATCTATTTATAGACTGGAGCTTTCCCAGTTTGAAAGCTTTGGAGGATAAATTTAAATTGCCAGCAGGGAATGGCTTTAAGTCTTTGCAGGTGTGAGACTTCCTGAGAAAACAGGTGCCGACCTTTCCACGGCTGCCGCCACGGGGGGGGATACAGGATAGAGTAGCCTTTATCCAGGGGCTGGTTTAGCACACTGGGCTAAATCGCTGGCTTTTAAAGCAGACCATGGCAGGCCAGCAGCACGGTTCAATTCCCGTACCAGCCTCCCCGAACAGGCGCCGGAATGTGGCGACTAGGGGCTTTTCACAGTAACTTCATTTGAAGCTTACTTGTGACAATAAGCGATTTTCATTTTCATTTCAGTACCGAGGTGGAAGAGGGGAAGGTATCAGATATTTACCAGGAGCTTTCAGAGGCGGAGGAAACCCCAGTGGAGGAGCTTAAGGGCGAGTGGGAGGATGAGCTAGGAGGATAGATAGATGCGGGGCTATGGGCGGATGCCCTAAGCAGGGTTAATACCTCCTCATCATGCGCCAGGCTTAGCCTGATACAATTTAAGGTAGTCCACCGGGCACATGACAGCGGCTAGGATGAGTAAGTTCTTCGGAGTTGAAGATAGGTGCGCGGGAAGCCCAGCAAATCATGTCCACATGTTTTGGGCATGCCCGAAGCTTAGAGAGTTTTGGCAGAATTGTGCTAAGGCGATGTCTACGGGACTAAAAACACGGGTGGTGCCGAGTCCGGAGGTAGTGATTTTTGGAGTGTCGGAAGATCCGGGAGTTCAGGGGGCGAAAGAGGCCGGCGTTCTGACCTTTGTCTCCCTGGTAGCCCGGAGACAGATCTTGTTAATGTGGAGGGACTCGAAGCCCCCGAGTGCAGAGACATAGAATTTACAGTGCAGAAGGAGGCCATTCGGCCCATCGAGTCTGCACCGGCTCTTGGAAAGAGCACCCTACCCAAGGTCAACACCTCCACCCTATCCCCATAACCCAGTAACCCCACCCAACACTAAGGGCAATTTATCATGGCCAATCCACCTAACCTGCACATCTTTGGACTGTGGGAGGAAACCGGAGCACCCGGAGGAAACCCACGCGCACACTGGGAGGATGTGCAGACTCCGCACAGACAGTGACCCAAGCCGGAATCGAACCTGGGACCCTGGAGCTGTGAAGCAATTGTGCTATCCACAATGCTACCGTGCTGCCCCTAGGGTTAGACCTGGGTTAGTGACATGGCTGGGTTTATCAGTCTTGAGAAGATAAAGTTCGCCTTAAGAGGGTCAATGTTAGGGTTCACCCGGAGGTGGCAGCCATTCGTCAACTTTCTCGGGTAAAATTAAAATGTCAGCAGATGCAGTATTCCAAAGGGGGGGGGGGGGCGGATTGTTGTATGGTTGAGGTGCGTGAAGATTGGGCTTTGGGGGGGGGCGGAGAGAGGAGACTGTTTATTTTACCATGTTGATGTCATTGTTTATGTTACTGTTCTAAAAATTTTCAAATACCTTAAAATATTTAAAAAATAGAAATCCACTTTCATCTGCTCCACCAGCCGGATGTGGAAGCCTGCGACAATGTTGATGGGCCTCCTTGCTTCATTATACGCCCTCATGTGCAGTGGCCTTAGGCCAGCCGCAAACTTTTGATAGAACTCTACCAGGAACTCGTCTGGCCCCGGGGCTTTCCCTGCCTGCATCGCCCCCATATTCTCCATCACCTCCCTGAATCCAATTAGGGCCCTCAGCCCCTGAACCAGCCCCTCCTCTACTTTGGGAAACTCATCCTCTCCTCCCGGGCCGGGGGCTCCAACTCATAAACATAGATAAAATGCCGCAAACACCCCATTCACCCCCTCCAGGTCCATCACCACCTTTTTCTTATCATCCCTCACTCTGCCAATCTCCCTCGCCGCCTCTTGCTTTTCAACTGATGGGCCAGCATCCTGCTCGCCGTCTTCCTGTACTCCTACAGTGGCCCTCCATAATTGAACTGCCCCACCACCTTCTCCGTAAAGACTAGCCCAAACTCTATCTGGAGCCCCTGCCTCTCCTTCAACATCCCTGCCTCTGAGTACCTCCTGTCCAACTTCAAAATGATGTCCACCAGCCTTGTGCTTTGTACCCGCTCCGTTTCTCACTATGCACATTAATTGATTTGAACTCTTCTCCTACTCTTCCCCCCCCCCCCCCCCCCCCCCCAAACCACCACCACCACCTTGAGTGCCTCCCACAGCGTGGCAGCCTTGACCTCCCCCATATCATTTACTCCACATATGGATGTCTGCGCACACCCGCTTGCAGATCACCTCATCTGGCAACAGCCCCACATCCAGCCTCTGCTGCTGGTGCAGATGCACCCAGTGCAGCATGTGGTGAGAAACCACAATTACCAAATACTCCGAATCGGTCTTCCCCTCCAATAGGATCGTTTTCTAGCATGAAAAAAATCAATCTGGGACTACACTTGGTGCACAAGGCAGCCGTATGAAAATTCCTTTGCCCTCGGCATCCTAAACATCCACATGTGTTTTTCCTTCTCTTCTCTCTCTTTACCCCTCCCCTGGATCAGCCACAATAACCCCCACCTTGAACGCCAACCCTCTCGACTACTTATCCTGCCCTGAATGGAACACTTGCCTCACCCATTGCTTTCTCAGCCTAATCTGGTCCCCTGGTGTGTCTCCTGCAAAAAGGCCATGTATGACTCCTCAAATGGGTGAACACGCGCAACCATTTCACGCCTATTCAACCTCTTCATGCTCCACATGACCAGCCTGGTTGGGGGGGCCGTTCCCCTGCCGATCAGCCATACCCCTTCTTGGGCCAGCCCGCAGTCGGATGCCCACCATCATTGATTTCTTCCAAACTGTGTCACACCAACCATATCCATGTCACAAACCCCCCACCCCCACCCCCCAAACCAGAAAAACAACTCCCTTCCCCATACCTTCCTCCTGGCAACCCCCCACTTTACTCACATTAACTAGCCTGCCCAGCTGGCATGGTGGCCCTGCCCAAGGCCTTCACAACCATCCTACTCTCTCCAATCCCCACCTCCCCCCCCCCCCAAAAAAAAAACCGTCAAGACGAACACTCGCCCTCGTTGCTCCCCTGTCAAAACCTGCCCCAGAAAAACCCACCACCAAACCTTCAATGTCCTTACTCTCCTCCCATTTCATTGTCCCTCATAAATTCCATCGCCTCGCCTGGCGTGTCAAAATACCACGTTCTCTTCTGGAAAGTCACCCACAGGTTGCCCAGGTATAGTACCCAAACTTCAACCCTTTTTTAAAGAGGCCAGCCTTAATCTGGTTAAACCCAGCCCTCCGCTTCGCCAGTTCCGCACCTAAATCATGCTACACCCTCAGCTAGGTCCCTTCTCGGGTATGTTTCCTGACCTGCCTCGCCCATCGAAGGATCTTCTTGTCCAGAAAGCGGTGCAACCTCACCACCATCGCCCTTGGCGGCTCGCCTACCTGCGGCCTCCTCAGTGCCCTGTGCACCCAGTCCACCTCCAGGAGCCAATCAAAGTCCCCCTCCCCAATCAACTCTCCAACATCTTTGCCACATAGGCCTCTGCACCTTCAGTGCTTTCAGGCACCCCCACAATCCATAAGTTTTGCCTTCTGGAGCATTTCTCCAAATCGTGCACCTATTAGCCTTTTCTGGCTCTCCTGCAATCCCACCTCCGCCACCAATGAGGCCAACTGCTCTTTGCGCTCCCCCACCACCTCCACTTTCTGGATCGCCAGGCCCTGGGACTCCAGCCTTTGTTCCAGTTGCTCGATCCCAAACCTCAGAGGTTCCTCCACCTTGGCTAGGTCATCCAGGGCCTCTTTCTGCTGCTGCCGGAACTTTAGGAACACCACCAACTGCTCCGTCGACCACTGAGCAGGCCCCCATTTACCCTCTGCCATCTTACCCTATGGCGCACCACGCAGGCTCTCCTGCTCCGACAGCACTTTCTTTCTTGTGGCGTTCCGCATCCACTGATCCATGTGCCAGCCACACCAGCGGACTATTACCTTCCCCAGGCACTCCTGTACCTTTTGCCCTTCGGTTGGGGAAAAGACCAAACACATCTGCCTTGAGCAGGAGCCACCAAATGTGCGACCACTCACTCCATGGCTGCCACTGGAGGCCCCCACCTATATCATTCTTGTTGCAACAGCATCATTTTTGTTTCCCTTATGCCACACTCTTCATCTATGCGAGCAGACAGTCAATTTCTCCACAGTATGCTTATTCAAATGTGCTTGACTTTTCCAGGTTTCTTTCCCTGTAAGACCTACTGAAAGTCCTTAGATGAAGATAAGTGAATTCAAAGACAATCAAGGGTGGGATTCAAACTTGTAATCAGGCTGTCCTGTCAATGTAACTACCATGGGTTGCACCTTTTTAGGTCTGGGGCTGTAAATAGTGACGTTTGTGAATTTCTGAAGTTCTTTTGAAATTAAGAATATTTTTGTTAGAATTTTGTGTTTTCAGCATTACAAGTATGATTTCTTGATGCATGGGGTAGTTCAGAAATGGCTACTTGCAGATTCATGAACTGTGAAACTTTCCTTTTGGTATCTGATTGAAGTCTAATAGGTTAGAAACAGTAGCATTGAAACATTGAGTTCACTTCAGAAGCCCTCAAATTCAGAGTCATTACAAGCTTGCTCAGTGGCCTTACTATTATCAACACTGTTGATCAGTCAAAGAGGATATCGCAAATGTTAGGTAACCCTCCAAATAAGTAATCCAAATAGGATTATTTATAAATAAATACACAAATAAAACAGCTGGAGAGGAAGAGGTCTGCAGTGAAAGCTTCAAATTTAGCATATTGTATTGCTCTTCTAGATCATGTAACCTTTTGAACATTTTGCCCCTCCAGCCTGTTCTGCCAAAGTGAAGTTCACAAAGGGATAGAAGTGGTTATCTGCTTCCATCAGAGGGAGCCATTTAGTTGTGATTTAAAAGTTTTTGTACAAGTGAATCTTTCACCAGGTTCTCTCTGGCCTCACAATCTCTCTTGAAATTTTTCACACGTCATAAATTAAATTATTTTAGCAACAACATTGAAAGGCAGTAAGGTGGTGCAATGGTTAGCACTGCTGCCTCTCGGCTTCAAGGGCCCGGCTTCAATCCCGGCGCCGGTCACTGTGTGGTGTTCGCACATTCTCCCTGTCTGCAAAGGTCTCACCCTCACAATCCAAACAAATGTGCAGGGTAGGTGAATTGGCCATGCTAAGTTGCCCCTTAATTGGAGAAGGAAAATTGGGTACTCTAAATTAAATTTAAAAAACAATATTGCACAGGAGGCTGCTATTTTTATTGACTATCCACCAATGCATTTGAAACAACTATTACTGCATTTTTTTGATGTTCAATCTTTATGGCTTGTTTATTTGCCTAGGACTTCAATAGATAAAGCTCCATGACCTTCCTCTAATCTTGTGTTTATGGAATATATTAGTTGAGTGCTTGTTTTGAATGAAGCTCAAGGGTAGAACAGTGTTAGCGGGAGCCTTATTCTGGATTTGTTTCATGTTTTGCCTAACTTGGCAGTGTTTGAGTTTTAACCTGTGCTGAAGAATTGTGCTCCAAAGCTAGTTGTTGTTTGAACCAAGCTGTTCCAGTGCAGCTACAACACAGGTGTCTACTCAACAAAAGTATAAAATTGCTCAGGGATGGCCTAGCTACAAAAAGGTCCAATTCAGTCTGGCCAATTTACTACCCAGTTTGTGATAGCCGGTATCCTTAATCGTGCTATCAAGCAGTACTTATTCACCAGTAACCTGCTCACCAGTATTCAGTTTGAGTTTTGTCCTGACCGATTGACTCTAGACCCCGTTGCATCCTCGGTCCGAGAGCTGAACTCGGTGAGGTTTTAGTAACTGCCCTTCACATCAAGGCTGAATTTCAAGTGTGACATCAAAAAGCCCAAGTAAAATTCAAATCAGTGGGCATCAAAGAAAACTGAGCAATGCCGGAGTCATATCTAATGCAAAAGAAAATGGCTCTGTCTCAGTTGCTTCATCAATGATCTTCCCAGCATCATGAGGTCAGAAGTGGGATGTTAGCCGATGCTTGCAATGTATTCCATTCCATTGGTAACTCCCAGACTAATGAGTAATCCTTGACTGCATGTCATAGAATGTACAGTGCAGAAGGAGGCCATTCGGCCCATCGAGTCTGCACCGGCTCTTGGAAAGAGCACCCTACCCAAGGTCAACACCTCCACCCTATCCCCATAACCCAGTAACCCCACCCAACACTAAGGGCAATTCTGGACACGAAGGGCAATTTAGCATGGCCAATCCACCTCACCCGCACATCTTTGGACTGTGGGAGGAAACCGGAGCACCCGGAGGAAACCCATGCACACACGGGGAGGATGTGCAGACTCCACACAGACAGTAACCCAAGCTAGAATCGAACCTGGGACCCTGGAGCTGTGAAGCAATTGTGCTATCCACAATGCTACCGGCTCTTGTAGCAAGAATTTTTTTTCTTCATCCTTGGGATGTGGGTGTCGCTGGTTAGGCTAGCATTTATTGCCCATCCCTTATTTCCTTGAGCAGCTGGTGGCCTTGAACTGTTGCAGTTCCTGTGGTGTAGGTACTCCCACAGTGCTGTTAGGGTGGGAGTTCCAGGGTTTTGACCTCGCAACAATGAAGGACAGAGATATTTCCAAGTCAGGAGTGTTGAATATGACATGGTACTGTACTAAATTAAGACTTGTGAGCAGGAATGCTCACCAAGAACTACTAAAATGAATTCATATTTTCAATATAGCGAAACTGGCAAGTGAATTATTTCATGGTCGCTTGATGTGCTTTTTGCTGAAGAATGGGAATTGAAAGTTATTTTTCTTGCATTATAGGCGAAAACTTAAACTTCAACAGAAAACAGTGTCTCTGTGGTCATGGATAAATAGACCAAAAGAACTGGAGAAGTACTTGAACCCCCTCTATGAAGCCAACAGCCTTGTTATCTGGCCTTCTGTGGCACCTCAAAGCTTGCAGCTGTGGGAAGGTGAGGGAAGGATTGTGTTCACTTTTCACTACAGACAGATACCCTTTTGCTTCATTTATTTTACTAACCTCACCTTCATGAAAGTGTTCAACACATGTTCTGTTAGCAACACAATATTGTATCAAGTTATTACTTGTCTGATGCTTTTATCCAAATTCAATACCCTCGGTATGCTCCCAATACAATAGTTGTTTATAAGTTCACATCCAATGTCCAAATCTTGGATTTGATAGGGCGAGGGGCAGAATTAATCTATTCTAGTTACCAATATTTACAGATGATGCACCTTCAGCAAGTTCACAACTTCATGTCAGATCAAACACTACAATTACAACAATGTCCATCGTTCATCAACTCGATGATTTGAGTCCATTGTATTACATTTAAAACTAGGCTGCAACTCTTGTATCGTGCCACAACTTCTTGCTAACCCCAAAGTTAAAATAACCTTGTAGCTGAGGGCATTGTTCTGTGAAGTGCACTGGTAGCGGGAAGATATGTAGGAATGTGGTTCTTAATTCTTAAAATAAGTTGTAATGAATCATCCAGGGGTGTGTTCTGAATCAGTCTGCCTCAGTTTATTGATGTAAGCAGTTGAAAGGTGGAGTTACATTTAAGAAATATTAGCCAATTCGATTCAGATTGATAAAGGAAAAGAACAAAGATTGACTGATTCACGTCTTAAGGAGAAAAGGCCAAGCAAGTTCTATTGAGCAAATTTAAGGAATTAAAATTCCCCAAATGCTTCACAAGATCTTTATGAAATATGCCAAAAGTCACATAAGGAGATACTCTGGCAGATGACCGAAAGCTTGATCCTGCATCTAAATTGTGATGCTGTGCCGGATGGGTTCCCGGTGGAGTTATAAAGGACAAGTTGGCGCTGCTGATAATGGAAATGGTTGATGATACCATGGCGAAGGGGGGTTACCTGAAGCTGAGGCAGGCATCTATTTCATTGTTACTGAGAAAGGAGAAGTATCTGGTGGAGTGTGGGTCGTATCGGCCCATTTCCCGATTGAATGTGGATGGCAAGATATTGACGAACTTGCTGGTGGTGAGGCTGGAGAGGTGTCTTCCAAAGGTGGTGGGGGAGGATCAGACTGGCTTCGACAAGGGCAGGCAGCTGTCGTCAAATGTGCAGCAGCTACTGAATGTGATGCTTTCTCCGGCTGAGGGGAAGGGGTTAGAGGTGGTGGTGACTTTGGATGCGGAGAAAGCATTTGGCAGATTGAAGTGGAGGTATCCGTTTGCAGTTTTGGAGAAGTTTGGGATTGGGCCGAAGTTTGTGGCTTGAGTAAAATAGACCGCTTTTGTGCAGATGAATGAGACACAGTCAGAGTCCTTCCCACTATTCATGGAAACAAGACAGGAGTCCTCTTGTCTCCCCCACAATACGATAGAATTTAACCTGCAGTTTGAGAGGAAGAAGCTGGAATTGGATGTAATGGTATTACAATTAAATAAGGGCAACTACAAAGACATGAGGGAGGAGCTGGCCAGAGTTGATTGAGAAAGGAGCCTAGCACAGGAGGCAGTGGAACAGCAATGGCAGGAGTTTTGGGGGGTTATTTGGGAGGCACAACAGAAATTCATCCCAAGGAGGAGGAAACCTGCTAAGGGGAGGACAAGGCATCCATGGCTAACAAGGGACGTCAAGGGCAGCATAAAAGCAAAAGAAAAAGCATACAAAGTTGCGAGAATTAGTGGGAAGCCAGAGGATTGAGAAGCCTTTAAAAGCGAGCAGAGGAAAACTAAAAAAGCAATAAGGGGGGAGAAGATGAAGTATGAGTGCTAGCTAGCTAGTAACATAAAAGAAAATGGGAAGAGTTTTTCAGTATATAAAAAGTAAGAGAGGCAAAAATAGACATTGGACCACCGGAAAATGTGGCTGAAGAAGTAATAATAGGAAAGGAAGAAATGGCAGACGAACTGAATAGTTACTTTGCATCAGTCTCCACGGTGGAAGACATCAGTGGGATGCCAGAGCTCCGGGGGGCAGAGGTGAGTGCAATGGCCATTACTAAGCAGAAGGTTCTGGGAAAACTGAAAGGCCTGAAGGTAGATAAATCACCTGGACCGGATGGACTACGCCCCAGGGTTCTAAAATAGATTACGGAGTGTCTTTAAGACAGAGATAGATAGGTTCTTGATTAATAAGGTGATCAGGGGGTGTTCTTGATTAATATGGGGATCAGGGATTATGGGAAGAAGGCAGGCGAATAGGGATGAGAAAAATATCAACCATGATTAAATGGCGGAGCAGAACCAATGGGCCGAGTCGATTTCAGCGGGAGCGGTGCGCAAGTGATTTCTGGGAGGTAAGTTTAAACTTTAAAAACACTTACCTTCACAGGAACAGGCCAGTCGATTTCAGCGGGAGCGGTGCGCAAGTGATTTGTGGGAGGTAAGTTTATCCTTTTAAAAAAAACACTTTTCTGTTTTATTTTTTTCGACCCGCGGACTTCTGGGAAGACCCCCCCGCCCCCCAACCAATTAATTCTGGTGGAGAGGAAACCCGAGACACTACACGTGTAGTGTCTCCCACCCGCCCTCCTCCTCTAACGTAATAATAAGACCCATTGGTGTGAGGTGAGTGCCATATAATATTATTATTATATTATATTATTAGCATTGTGCAGGTCAAGGTTCGGAGGTGGAGGAGCAGTCTCTGTCAGGGAGAGAACCTGAGAACATCTAAGACACTCAAGGTAAGTAAGTGATTTTTACTCATTTTTACTTTTATACCTTTTTCAAATTGTGTGTGTCGGGGGGAAACTGAAGTGACATCACAGAAAAGCTGTGGCCTGAGTGGCTGGTTGGGAAACTACACTAAATTTAAAAAATTAAGCTTTGGTAACTAATTAAACATAATTACTTAATTATAATGTAGAGGGGTATCTAAGCTAGAGATCGGAGAGTACTATATTTAGCTTTCGCATTTCTATTAGAAATCTAGTGCTAGGAAACAGATAGTTAACAGTAACTTTGAAATTTTAAAAAATATATATTAAAACATTTTCTTACATTTTTTAATTTTAATTAATTGACGCAATGTCAGTTAGAGGGGTGCAGTGCTCTGACTGTGAGATGTGGCAGATCCGGGCGGCTTCCAGCGTCCCAGATGGCTTCATCTGCAGAAAGTGCACCCAACTGGAGCTCCTCACAGACCGCATGGTTTGGTTGGAGCAGCAATTGGATGCACTTAGGAGCATGCAGGTGGCGGAAAGCGTCATAGATTGCAGTTATGTAAATGTGGTTACACCCAAGGTGCAGGCAGAGAAATGGGTGACCACCAGAAAGGGCAGGCAGTCAGTGCAGGAATCCCCTGTGGTTGTCCCCCTCTCGAACAGGTATACCCCTTTGGATACTGTCGGGGGGGATAGCCTATCAGGGGAAAACAGCAGCAGCCAGAGCAGTGGCACCACGGCTGGCTCTGATGTTCAGAAGGGAGAGTCAAAGCGCAGAAGAGCAATAGTAATCGGGGACTCTATAGTCAGGGGCACAGATAGGCGCTTCTGTGGACGTGAAAGAGACTCCAGGATGGTATGTTGCCTCCCTGGTGCCAGGGTCCAGGTTGTCTCCGAACGGGTAGAGGGCACCCTGAAGGGGGAGGGCAAACAGGCAGAGGTCTTTGTACATATTGGTACTAACGACATAGGCAGGAAGGGGCATGAGGTCCTGCAGCAGGAGTTCAGGGAGCTAGGCAGAAAGTTAAAAGACAGGACCTCTAGGGTTGTAATCTCGGGATTACTCCCTGTGCCACGTGCCAGTGAGGCTAGAAATAGGAAGATAGAGCAGCTAAACACGTGGCTAAACAGCTGGTGTAGGAGGGAGGGTTTCCGTTATCTGGACCATTGGGAGCTTTTCCGGGGCAGGTGTGACCTATATAAGAAGGACGGGTTGCATCTAAACCGGAGAGGCATAAATATCCTGGCCGCGAGGTTTGCTAGTGTCACACGGGAGGGTTTAAACTAGTATGGCAGGGGGTGGGCACGGGAGCAATAGGTCAGAAGGTGAGAGCATTGAGGGAGAACTAAGGAAGAGGGACAGTGGGGCTCTGAGGCAGAGCAGACAGGGAGAAGTTGCTGAACACAGCGGGTCTGGTGGCCTGAAGTGCATATGTTTTAATGCAAGAAGTATTACGGGTAAGGCAGATGAACTTAGAGCTTGGATTAGTACTTGGAACTATGATGTTGTTGCCATTACAGAGACCTGGTTGAGGGAAGGGCAGGATTGGCAGCTAAACGTTCCAGGATTTAGATGTTTGAGGCGGGATAGAGGGGGATGTAAAAGGGGAGGCGGAGTTGCGCAACTGGTTCGGGAGAATATCACAGCTGTACTGCGGGAGGACACCTCAGAGGGCAGTGAGGCTATATGGGTAGGGATCAGGAATAAGAAGGGTGCAGTCACAATGTTGGGGGTTTACTACAGCCTCCCAACAGCCAGCGGGAGATAGAGGAGCAGATAGGTAGACAGATTTTGGAAAAGAGTAAAAACAACAGGGTTGTGGTGATGGGAGACTTCAACTTCCCCAATATTGACTGGGACTCACTTTGTGCCAGGGGCTTAGACGGGGCGGAGTTTGTAAGGAGCATCCAGGAGGGCTTCTTAAAACAATATGTAGACAGTCCTACTAGGGAAGGGGCGGTACTGGACCTGGTATTGGGGAATGAGCCCGGCCAGGTGGTAGATGTTTCAGTAGGGGAGCATTTCGGTAACAGTGACAACAATTCAGTAAATTTTAAAGTACTGGTGGACAAGGAGAAGAGTGGTCCTAGGGTGAATGTGCTAAATTGGGGGAAGGCTAATTATAACAATATTAGGCGGGAACTGAAGAACATAGATTGGGGGCGGATGTTTGAGGGCAAATCAACATCTGACATGTGGGAGGCTTTCAAGTGTCAGTTCAAAGGAATTCAGGACCGGCATGTTCCTGTGAGGAAGAAGGATAAATACGGCAATTTTCGGGAACCTTGGATAACGAGAGATATTGTAGGCCTCGTCAAAAAGAAAAAGGAGGCATTTGTCAGGGCTAAAAGGTTGGGAACAGACTAAGCCTGTGTGGAATATAAGGAAAGTAGGAAGGAACTTAAGCAAGGAGTCAGGAGGGCTAGAAGGGGTCACGAAAAGTCATTGGCAAATAGGTTAAGGAAAATCCCAAGGCTTTTTACACGTACATAAAAAGCAAGAGGGTAGCCAGGGAAAGGGTTGGCCCACTGAAGGATAGGCAAGGGAATCTATGTGTGGAGCCAGAGGAAATGGGCGAGGTAATAAATGAATACTTTGCATCAGTATTCACCAAAGAGAAGAAATTGATAGATGTTGAGTCTGGAGAAGGGTGTGTAGATAGCCTGGGTCACATTGAGATCCAAAAAGACGAGGTGTTGGGTGTCTTAAAAAATATTAAGGTAGATAAGTCCCCAGGGCCTGATGGGATCTACCCCAGAATACTGAAGGAGGCTGGAGAGGAAATTGCTGAGGCCTTGACCAAAATCTTTGGATCCTCACTGTCTTCAGGGGATGTCCCGGAGGACTGGAGAATAGCCAATGTTGTTCCTCTGTTTAAGAAGGGTAGCAAGGATAATCCAGGGAACTACAGGCCGATGAGCCTTACTTCAGTGGTAGGGAAATTACTGGAGAGAATTCTTCGAGACAGGATCTACTCCCATTTGGAAGCAAATGGACCTATTAGTGAGAGGCAGCATGGTTTTGTGAAGGGGAGGTCGTGTCTCACTAACTTGATAGAGTTTTTCGAGGAGGTCACTAAGATGATTGATGCAGGTAGGGCAGTGGATGTTGTCTATATGGACTTCAGTAAGGCCTTTGATAAGGTCCCTCATGGTCGACTAGTACAAAAGGTGAAGTCACACGGGATCGGGGGTTAGCTGGCAAGGTGGATACAGAACTGGCTAGGTCATAGAAGGCAGAGAGTAGCAATGGAAGGATGCTTTTCTAATTGGAGGGCTGTGACCAGTGGTGTTCCACAGGGATCAATGCTGGGACCTTTGCTCTTTGTAGTATATATAAATGATTTGGAGGAAAATGTAACTGGTCTGATTAATAAGTTTGCAGACGACACAAAGGTTGGTGGAATTGCGGATAGCGATGAGGACTGTCAGAGGATACAGCAGGATTTAAATTGTTTGAAGACTTGGGCGGAGAAATGGCAGATGGAGTTTAATCTGGACAAATGTGAGGTAATGCATTTTGGAAGGTCTAATGCAGGTAGGGAATATACAGTGAATGGTAGAACCCTCAAGAGTATTGAAAGTCAAAGAGATCTAGGAGTACAGGTCCACAGGTCATTGAAAGGGGCAACACAGGTGGCGAAGGTAGTCAAGAAGGCATACGGCATGCTTGCCTTCATTGGCCGGGGCATTGAGTATAAGAATTGGCAAGTCATGTTGCAGCTGTATAGAACCTTAGTTAGGCCACACTTGGAGTATAGTGTTCAATTCTGGTCGCCACACTACCAGGAGGATGTGGAGGCTTTAGAGAGGGTGCAGAAGAGATTTACCAGAATGTTGCCTGGTATGGAGGGCATTAGCTATGAGGAGCGGTTGAATAAACTGTTTGTTCTCACTGGAACGAAGGAGGTTGAGGGGAGACCTGATAGAGGTCTACAAAATTATGAGGGGCATAGACAGAGTGGATAGTCAGAGGCTTTTCCCCAGGGTAGAGGGGTCAATTACTAGGGGGCATAGGTTTAAGGTGAGAGGGGCAAGGTTTAGAGTAGATGTACGAGGCAAGTTTTTTACACAGAGGGTAGTGGGTGCCTGGAACTCGCTACCGGAGGAGGTGGTGGAAGCAGGGACGATAGGGACATTTAAGGGGCATCTTGACAAATACATGAATAGGATGAGAATAGAGGGATACGGACCCAGGAAGTGGAGAAGATTGTAGTTTAGTCGGGCAGCATGGTCGGCACGGGCTTGGAGGGCCGAAGGGCCTGTTCCTGATATGTACATTTCTTTGTTCTTTGAGTGGCCTAATTCTGCTCCGATATCTCGTGGAGTCTATCAGCTGCTGCATGGCTGCCTTTTCCCTCTTGTTCCTGTGAACCTTATGCACTATTATCATCATCATTCTCTCTCTTCCCCCCCCCCCCCCTTCCCCAGGGATCACTGCTATGAAAGAGGAGAAATATTAACGAGAGGTCACCAATATAAAAAATCCAATAGGGAATTTAGAAGAAACTTGTTTACCCAAAAAATATTGTGCATATGAAACTTATTACCACAGGAAGTGGTTGAAGCGAAAAGTATAGATGCGTTTAAGCAAAGGCTAGAGAAGCAGATGGGGGAGAATTGAATGGAGGGTTTTAGTGATTCTTGGATGAGGAAGTATAGGAAAAGACGCGAATGGAGCGAATACGCTGGCAGTAACTCGTTGGGCCAAATTACTTCTTTCAGTGCATTCTATATTGCATGTAAGATGAAATATAGTTGATACCAAACTATGTTATATCGATGAAAAGTATAATGAAATCCTTTTGAACTAACCAACACCTACCAGCTCCTCAATCTTTTCTCCTAAGACTGCATTCCACAGGGTTGACCAGGCAGCACCCCAGCATCTAATCATCAGCATGATCCCAGCTTGCAAACTACAAAGAGCAGCCAACTGCACTTCGTACATCGAATTCATAAAATCTCCACAGAACCTCAAAGAGCACCTTACCCAGGCCCTATTAGCGTAACCCCACCTAACCTGGAGAAAACCAGAGCATCCAGAGGAAGACCACGCAGAAACAGAAAAAACGTGCAAACTCCACGCAGACAGTCCCCCAATGCTGCAATCGAACGTCGGTCCCTGGTGCTGTGAGGCAACTGTGCAAGCCACCGTGCTGCCCCTTTGCTACACTGAGCTGACAGTTGTTCCTGAGTGGCTCACTCCCATGCCCCATCTGCACTGAGCCAACCACTGCCCTCCATATTCTTCAGCTCGAACTATTCTCCGAACATGGGCTAACATTTGTGCCACCTGCCAGTCCCCAGGGTTGTGTTTTCATAACCATCACCTTCCACGGTCAGCACGGTGGTGCAGTGGTTAGCACTGCTGCCTCACGGCGCTGAGATCCCAGGTTCGATCCTGGCCCTGGGTTCACTGTCCGTATGGAGTTTGCACATTCTCCCCGTGTTTGCTTGGATTTCGCCGCCACAGCCCAAAGATGTGCAGGGTAGGTGGATTAGCCACACTAAATTGCCTCTTAATTGGAAAAAATGAATTGGGTACTCCTAAATTTTTATTTTTTTTAAATCACCTTCCACGGGCACACTTCTACCTTAAACCAAATAAACAAACCAATTTAAAATGACCAATCCCCTTAATTGTTTAGTGAAATAATTTATGAATTCTGTTTGTGTTCCATGTTCAGTTGTCCATTTTTCAAAATTCTTGTGTGTATCTTGATCTGATACTTGGTGCTGTACTTCCCACACTGGGACGTGGAATAATTATAATACTAGTGGGAAATTTGTATCTAGATATCTATGTCTACAGCTGAACTAATCTGTCGCTTGATATTTTCACAATATTTGCATTAAAGAATACTTCATTTTTGTGGTGCACATGAAAATAAAACTTTTGTATATTAATGGTACAAGTTACGATGTCATATGCTGAAGGAACTTTCACAATTTCATTTGTATCTGTAAAATGAATTGATGTGGGAACCTCTGGAGACAACTTTAGAGTTTTAATGGCCTCCATATCAACAATTTAAGATCTTGATAGAAACTAATGCGTCTCTGTGGGTTTCCTACGGTTTCCTCCTACAAGTCCCGAAAGACGTGCTGTTAGGTAATTTGGACATTCTGAATTCTCCTTCTGTGTACCCGAACAGGCGCCGGAATGTGGCGACTAGGGGCTTTTCACAGTAGCTTCTTTTCAGTGTTAATGTAAGCCTACTTGTGACAATAAATATTATGTTTGAATTTGATCATACCTTAATGTGTTTTCACTTTGCAGCCTTAAAGGGCTTTGGCCTAAGTAATACATTATTATTGTGGAGTGGGCAGGGCATATACTCTAATTTGTTACGATACAGTGGGAATAGGGAAAATGCTGTATAAATGCAGGTTTCTTCTTGAAGATCAAACTTAAAGCTCATGCTTTTAATTGCAAAGATTTGGTTTAGCACTCAATACAGAATTTACTGCAATTTTACAATGTTACTATAAACTTGAGTGTTTCACTTAAGATGTGTGCAACTACTTTTAGGAGGTAATGCAGTGTATGCTAACTCTGGAGCTGTAAGCTAAAATGGCTATACTTACACATACCCAAGGATATGCCTATAGATCAAGCGTATTGAAATTCTTCTGTCGTTTGATGTAGCCCACTAAATACTCAAGCTTTAAAACAAAACATGGGGCTGAATTAGAAAATGTAATCACAACAAATCATATGGAATATCCGATAATTAATGAGAGATGGCTGATAGCACCGCAGAGTGCATTATGGTATCCAGTGCATTGTGTAACTGGCAAATCTTGTTGTGTTGATCAAAAGATTGGGGGAAGTTGAATATGTGCCTCAAATTTTGATGTGAGAGAAATGGCTTTTGATTCATGGAGCACTGGGGAAAGTGGGAACTGTACCATTTGGGAAAGTCTTAACCTGAACCATGCTGAGACCAGGTGTTCTGGTGACTCGTATAACTTGAGTGGCGGACAGAGCTTTAAAATAAATGGGGTTGGGGAGGGGCGGAGCGATCATGAGGGGAGATGTGGTAAATGTAGTGAGAAGGGACAAAACATTAGAGCAGGGTAGCATATGGGTAATGATAACCAGTGTGTGGCAAGAAGGAACAGGATACAAATTTGAGTGCATCAGAACGTAAGGCCAGTGATTGCAAAAACATGAAAAAGACAGGTAAAGTTTTCTATCTGCATGAAAGCAGCATTTAGACCAAAATGGATGAATCGTTGGCACAGATAGAAATAAATATGACCTGGTAGCCATTCCAAAGAAGTAAGTGGCAGCAAGAAGACTGAGCTTGTGGCCTAAATATCCTGGGGTATTCTACACTTCTAAGGACAGAAAGCTAGGAAAAAGGTAGCTCTGTTAATTAAGGTAGTGTTAATGTCATAGTGAGGGATGATCTTGGTTTAGAAGATCAAGTGTACAATCAGTTTGGGTAGGGAAAAGAAATAGCAATGATAAGCCACCTGGAGTATTTTATAGGTCCCCTAACAGTAGCTACACTGTAGGACAGAGTTTACAGGGAGTAATGATGGGAACTTGTTAGGAAGATACTGCAATAATTTAATCTTGCAGATAGGACAAAGGGAGTCTGGGAGATGAGTTTGTAGTTTATTTGGGACAATTCTTTAGAGCAATGCATTCCAGTAGCAACTAGGCAGTAGGCTATTTTAGACCTGGTGATGTGTAATGAAACAGGGTTCGTCAAGGAACCTCAAGGCACAGTGATTGTAACAGAATCTCATATTCCATATGGGTCTAAGACTAGTGCATTTAACTTAAATATAAGGCAATTAGAAGAATATGAAGACCGTTGGCTAAAATGAACTTGGAAATTAGAGTAAAAAGTCGGACGGTAGAGGAACCAATATTTAAGAGATATTTCCTAACTCAGCAATAATTGGTTATTTTAAGAAAGAACAACTGAGAAAGATACACCAAGCAATGATAGCTAACAAAGATGATGGTAGCATCCAGTTAAAATAAATAAAGCATACAATACTGCAAAGATTAGTGGTAAATCTGAAGATTGGACAGATTTTAGAAACCAGCAGAGATTGAGTAAATTATCCCAATGAATGTGATAAATTAGTGTATGAGAGTAATCTAGGTAGACATAAATTAGCAATATAAAAACAGTTGGCAAGAGTTTCTGTGATGTTTTGAAAAGGAAAAGAATGTTTTGAAAAGGAAAAGAATATCAAAAGTGAAAGTTTGACCCTGGGAGGGCGAGACTGGGGGGATAATTAGTAGAAAACCAGGAAATGGCAGAAACATTGAAAGTAATTGTGTGTCACTGTAGCAGACATAAAAAAAACATCAGGAATGTTTGAAAATCAGAGTTAAAAGGGTAGGAAGAACTTAAATTAATCACGATCACTGGGGACTAGAGAAATGTCACTGAGAAAACTATTAGAACTAACAGCCCACAATTCTCTTGGACCTTTTGACCTGCATTCTCAGGTCTTAAAAGAAGTGGGCTGAAGTTTCCTGAGATTTTGGAATGGTGGTACAAAGGCATCTGGGTGTCATAAAATATTTATATGCAGATACAGTAAGGGATCAGAAAGGCAAATAGAATGTTGGTGTTTATTGTAAGGGGAGTAGAAGAGTGTTAGTGGGGTACTGTGTACAGATAGATCTCCTTATTTATATAATGACATTAGAAACAGTTCAGAGAAGATCCACTGAACTAATTCCTGGGATGAGGAAAGGTGGCACAGGTTGGACCTAAAACCATTGCAGTTGAGAAGAATAACAAGTGATCTTATTGAAACATAAGATCCTTAAGGGACTTGACAAGGTGGAAGATGCGGATGTTTCCCATGTGGGACAAGTCTAGGAATCTCAGTTTAAAATTAGGGTTTCCCATTCAAGGCTGAGATGAGGATTTTCTTTTCTCTGAAATTCATGGAATTCTCTCTTCCAGAGAACAGAAGGAGCTGAATCGTTGAACATATTTAAGGCTGAGTTAGATTTTTGGTCACAAGGTTACGGGATGCAGGGGTAGAAAAGTAGGTGGAGTTCAGGCTACAATCAAATCCGCCAGGATCTTTCCTCATGACACAGCAGGCTCGAGGGCCACATGGCCTACTCCTCCTAATTCCTGTGGTATTCTGTTATTGTATTTTTAGTTCTTTCTCTCAACCCCATGTTCACGTCAATTATGTAATTGATACATAATGGGGGGGGGAGGAAGAAGTTATCATAAGGGAGAGATGGGTGAAGAAAGATGGAGGGCACTAGGCTGGCTGCAACAGGCCACACATGACTTGGAACAAAATGGCGCTGCAAGCAACCACTTTGGAGGGTCTCTGGACAAAGAGAAACTCTGAGTGCAGGGGGGAGAACAGTGATCGTGGCCACCTTGGAATGCCCCCTAACAAAGGGAAATCCTGGAATGCAGGGGAATGCCTAACAGTTAAGTACGGTTGATCTCGCAGGAACGGGGGGAACATAAAACACCCATCAGGATAGTCGCCGACGTCAGGGGACTTAATGGCCCAGTGAAAAGATCCAGAGTCTTCGCCCACCTGAAAAGCATGAAAGCTGACAGCCTTCACCCAAGACGAGCACCTGAGGGAGAAGGACAGACTGTGGGTAAGGAAGGGCTAGGTGGGACAAACCTACCATTCCTGCTACGGGACAAGGGCCATGGGGGTAGCCATTTTGCTAAATAAGAGGACAATGTTCACGGCAACGAAGACGGTTACAGACCCAGAGGGACGGTACGTCATGGTCTGCAGTGTCCTCGACGGGGCACCGGCCAGTATGCTCCCAACTGGGACAACACTGAATTTATAAAGAAAATGGCAGAAACCCCGACATAGATACACATCAACTGATCATGGGGCGGGGGACTTTAACCCTCCCCAAACCTACAATATTACCACTGGGCAACAACGCGGAGAGAATAAAGGGATGGATAAAGAAGCTAGAAGCCGAGTGGGTCATTATGGAGGAGGGATCCTGCAGAGGGGCCACCCTCCAGGCCCACCTAAATGAATATTCATCAGGCACAGTGGTGGTAGCAACACTCCGGTTGTCGAAACAACTGGGACAGCATTTTGGACTGAACAAAATGTCCGACAAAGCCCCCATCTGCAACAACCACAGGTTCACGCCGGCAACTATGGACACCACCTTTGAAAGGTGGAGACAGGACTGGAGAACTCTGACAGTTGGGGGCTTTTACACCAACAACAGTCTAACAACGCTTGAAGAACTGACATTCCAACTGCTGGAGTTGGCAACGAACTAGGGTACTTACAAATCAAAGATTTCCTACGAAGGGGGAAACCAGGACCTCCACAACAATCGCTCCTAGAGGACCTGTTAGACATGGACATCTTAGGGAAAGGAAACTGGGGACATGTGCGGGCGACTGCTATGGGGCGCTAGCCCACAACTGGACAAGACGAGGAAGAAATGGGAGGAGGACTTGGGGTTTGAAATAGGGTGTGGGTTCTGGAACGAAGCACTGCACAGGGTCAACAGTACCTCCACATGCGCAAGGCTAAGCCTAATGCAGCTAAAAGTGGTACACCGAGCCCACTTAACCAGAACCCGAATGAGCAGGTTCTTCCCGAAGGTGGAGGACAGATGTGAACGGTGCCGAGGAGGCCCAGCCAACCATGCCCATATGTTCTGGTCTTGCTCCAGACTTGCTGGGTTCTGGGTCACTGCCTTCAAGGCAATGTCCAAGGTGGTGGGGAGGAGGGTGGAGCCATGCCCGAGAGTGGAAGTCTTCGGGGTATCAAAGCAGCCAGATCGATCATGGGGAGGAGGGCCAACACCCTTGCCTTTGCCTGCCCAATCGCCCACCCGTGAATGCTGCTCAGTTGGCAGTCAGGAGCACCACCTAAAGCTGCAGACTGGCTGTCCAACCTGTCAAAATTCCTGCAAATGGAGAAAATGAAATACTCCATACGAGGGTTGGAAGAAGGCTTCCACATAACGTGGGAGCCATTCACTCGGTTGTTCCAAGACCTGTTTGTAGCCAACAACTCTGCAGCCAAAGAGCAGAAGGGGGTAGACACCCCACAGTCAGGAGGACTGGTGGGAGGAGGTATGCAGGGGACCACAATTGCCACTGCTATTACCACAAGGAGGAAAAAGATGGGAAACTGTCATGTATGTATGTAAATAGGTGAAGCCGATACATGTAAATAATTTTAGTATTACTTTTTATTTTGCTTTCTCTTTGTTTCATCTCCTAATGTAAGTTCATATTTGTATATCTGCTCTGTCAACCAAAATAAAAACATTTATTTAAAATCCAAAGCCTGTTTATTAGTCTACTGTTACAGTTGCTTTCATATTGTGGGCTATTAAATCTGGGCAAGTGTACACTAAAGCATAATCAAGCTTATGAACTTAGAAGCTCACAGATCCATCAAGTGCACTCCACCCAGATGCAGTGAAATTATATGTACCATCAGCCCACATCCTCAAGTCATGTGGTATCTACAAGTCTTACCGACTTATGCAAAATTTATTCCTTTGTATTAAAAGCCTTGTTTATATTTCGAAGTGTACATTTTCCTAATGAAAGATCCCCAGTTCAAATATCCTGAAGACTATTATCGTTTTTTTTTTAATTAATAGGTGTATTTCTCCGATGGAACCGTTCCTCAAAATACTTGGATGAGGCCTGGGATGAAATAATTCACATCATTGAGTACAACAAGGATCTGCAGGCAAAAGTAAATGCACTTCGACGTCAACTAGCTGAGCTACAAACAGAAGATGGCGAACTGGAAAGGCCTTGAATGTGCTTGGCAAATTTTATTTCATTACATTTACTACATTTAGAAGTAACTATGTATGTGATGTGTGCGCGTCTTAAACATTCAGTATACAGGCACACTGAGTTCCCTACAGTCAGGAACTTTAGTTGAATTCTAGCTGTTAGTAACATGGTGATAATACAAATGAGCTCTAAACGGTTTTGTGGTCAAATGATTATCAGTACGGTTTTAATGTTAACTCCTCTGTACAAATTGAGGAGCTGACCATGCTGGGGAATAAATATGTTTTTACATCTTGCAATTAATCATATATATATATATATATATATATATATTTAAGACTAAACTGTACTTTCACCTAAGGGATATTTCCATTTGGCATCCTTGAGCCCACGATGAACAAATTGCTGAACTGAGATGATTTTCGTATTGTGGGCTCATTGCCACTGACATACATAAATCTTGCTGTATAAAACCAACACGGTGAGACTAGGTAAATGTCAATTTATGTTGTCAAATAGAAAATTCATCTAATTTATTCTCATTTGTTGAATTTCATAACACATTGAAACAACTTATCCATCTGCATTATAGTTTAACAATTAAGGTTCAGAAATTACACTGTGGAATGCTATTGTGCACTTTGTTTGAAGCTGCAGAGACGTGTGAAGTAATTGGGTTAACAATTCTACCAACACTGGATTGTCAAATTCAAGGCAAATAAGAGTACTGCAGGGCCTGAATCATTGGCTAATATGCCGAGGATGTTATTGATTCTAGTTTATGCTGTGTCAGTTATTAAACTGTATTTGCACTTTGGCCCTGGCAGAAGCAGTGTTCCTTCGAAATTGTGATTTGATGAGAGGCAGTTGAAAATTTCTCCTCTGGAAACACTCCACCCACAAGCCGAGGTCCTGCAAATATTGTCAGATAGTTGTCTATGTCTCCTCAGAAACACTCATTTTAACAGTCCATTTACTAAAATACGGAAGAGCTCGGAATGTGAAGGGTGAACCAAATTCTGATCCTTTTGGAATGTATTTTGCAAATAGAATTTTTCACTCTGGCACGTGTCAATTGTAAATGATTTGTGATGGGCCCCAAGTACATTTGTAACACAAATGAAATTAAACAATCAGATCATTTTCTTTTGTGGGGGATTGAAGAGGGCCAAATTCATCCCTCAGCTGGGAAAGTGATAACCTTACGTTTTCTTAACGCACAGTAATAGCAGTACAAATGATAGAGAAACTGTGCCTCTCTAGAATATTAAACATTGTCCATCAAATGAACTAAGACATCTGATCTGAGATTTGAGTTCTGATACCATTGTCTGCATCTAATGAAGGATATACATGATCCTTTATATTGCCTGATAACACTGTTCTATGAACCTATTTCTGAATTTCTTTAAACCTAAAACTTTTAACTACCTTGTGTGGAGTATATTTTCAAGATTTAACGATAGATTTAACAATTTAACTGAGCTGCACTGTTTTATTTACTTTAAATGATAAAGTGGTTACAGTTCAAAATCTAAATTTAAAATATTACCAAGTTTTGGCTGGTAACTAAACAGAATTGTTTCCAGCCCTTATTTGCAGTTGCACTTTAAATCCTTCCACCAGATAAGATAACTTGACCTTGTTTGCTCCTTTTGCATTTGAGGGCATTGTTTCTTGTATGGGCTAATGCTTGAAGTATTAGCCACCGATGCGATTGAGCTTTCGGCACAGGAAATTAATCAATATAGATCCTAGTTCTGCACATGCTTGTGTAAAATACACAATCTTGCCAACTTTTTAAACTATATATCAATTACACTACGTTATTAAAAAGGTCTTTTGGAATGGAACAGATGAAGTTAATGAAATGAAACATGTCTTTGATGGTTTTGTTGTGTTGGGGTAGGACACAGCCTTCTTGTTTCAGGACGTTCTGCACCGGACCAGTGATTTAAGTGCCAGAATGGAAAACGTATCTAGTTTAAGCAAGAGAGGGAATTAGTGGTTTTTGAACCTCACTAAATGTTGAGGGATATCTGCAGTTGAAAAGCGAGTGGCTTTCACACTTGTTCTTTCCCCAAATCCCTCTGCACCTCTTGAGAGAGAAAACACTGTAGCTCCTTGTCTTAAGGCAACAATTCCGAATGTTGTCAGATTTCTGTGCCACAGGTACACTTAATACTTTTAGCCTTCTCCGATGCTAAAGATAGGTGTGTTGTTGCTACACAATTTTGAGATGGACTAGATTTAAGCTTTTAGTAAGGTGGCATCACATGAGCCATCTAACTTCCATCAAAGCTAGGGTACAATTTGTCTGTGACATTGATGCCATTGTTTTAATGCTGGTGACAAATGCTAGTTGCTTCAGAAAAGTGGTGTTCTACCAATTTGGCCTTTTCAATAACATTGATTAAATTCACTTACAAGTGTCAATGGAAAATCTTTAGAAGCATGTAATTTATTCCCAATAACTCATTCATAGACAAGAAAAACTGGTATTAAGTGTGTTGCACCGTCATAATATCACACATTGTTGGAACATTTTTCACTAAGCCTGGTAATGGCTTAAAAATCATTCTGTATTACAGGACGTACGTTGCCGTGCCTGTGTACTAAAACTTCAATCTGTCTGATTATGTGAACCAGATGTTTTTGTGAATATTTAAAAACAAATCAAAATTAAAAACCTTCACTTTCTTCTCTAATATGAAAATTGTAAGCTTTAGGCAATGAAGTACAGGAATCATGAGAGGTGCTGCATGAACTGCTGTAATTCACTGTGTGCTGTATAAATTGTCCAGTGTATGCATTGGCTTGAGATTTTGTACTTTCAGTGACATCGAACGTTTGAGTACATGGGCCCCATCTGCTATGCTCACTAACTCTTGTGTTAAGCAAAATCATCATGCATTGTTTTAATTTGACTTTTTTGAAATAAAGTTTAAAATTATGCTCTGAAGTTGCATGTATATTACTTTTAAAGGTAATGGAATCATTAAATGGTTACAGCACGGAAGGAAACCATTCTGCCCATTTTATACACGGTTCTTTGCAAGAACACCGCAGCTAGACACACTTGCCCACTCTTTCTCCACATCTTTACAAATCTTTCCCTATGTTCTTGTCCAATTGAAAGCCCCGATTATGTCTGCCTCCACTACTATTTCAGTTCATGCCTGCCAGGTCCTTGCGCTTGCTGTGCATTTCAGGGGGAACGGGAAAAAATTCCTCATGCCACTTTTGGTTGTTTTGCCAATGACTGCAAATTGGTGTCATTTGGCTCCTGACCCATCTGCCAAAGGAAACATTTTTTCTGGTGTCACGACTGGAAGGTTAGGAATATTGAATTCTAAATATTGGGCAATTTAAGGGTTAAAAGCATGGTGTTAGCGTGTTTGACTGCATTTTTTTAAAAAATAATTGTGTTTTGCTGAGCCTGGGTGCTTTTAGCAGCCAGAAGGTGAAATTGACAAATCAGTGTGTTTTTTGGTCTGGGCTAATGGATTGTCATTTGACTGGGAAAGTCGCTGGGGAGTTAATGTGCTTTGCAGCCTGCAGAGACCATTTGTTTTTTTAGCTTGGCAAGATTAGATCATTGCTGGATGGAACCAAGGAATGCAGAGAGACATTTGAACTGCTTTAGAGAGACGTTTGGAACAGCTTTAGAGAGACATTTTGGAGAGTGCTTTACTGGTACAGGCTTGGAGGGCCGAAGGGCCTGTTCCTGTGCTGTTTTCTTTGGAGAGGCAGGTTTTGGAGAAAACTTTGGCGGCACGGTAGTACAGTGGTTAGCACTGTTGCTTCATAGCGCCAGGGACCCGGGTTCGATTCCCGGCTTGGGTCACTGTCTGTGTGGAGTCTGCACGTTCTCCCAGTGTCTGTGTGGGTTTCCTCCGGGTGCTCAGGTTTCCTCCCACAAGTCTCAAAATACGTGGCTGTTAGGTAAATTGGACATTCCGAATTCTCATGTACCCGAACAGGTGCTGGAGTGTGGCAACAAGGGATTTACACAGTAACGTCACTGCAGTAGCAATGTAAGCCTACTTGTGACACTAATAAAGATTATTATTATTAGAAAGCTTTGGAGAAGGGCAGGTTTTAGAGAAGGGAAGCTTCCGCGAGGAGTTGAATTCTGATCTGCCTGATGCTAAGTCTACGATTCTCCCACAGTAAGAAAGATTGAGAGTTATGGTTTTTTTTCTTGTTTAATGGGAAATTGTGGTGTAGTAGTGTTTATGGGGTAATTGTACGCTGTTCTTTTCAGGTGTGAAGTTTAATATTGTATTCATAATGTTTTGTTTTAGGGCAGCACACAGGCACAGTTGTTAGTGCTGTCAACTCGTGCGCCGAGGACCCAGGTTCGATCCCAGCCCCAGGTCACTGTCAGTGTGGAGTTTGCATATTCTCCCCTGTGCCTGCGCGGGTCTCAGCCCCACAACCCAAAAAGATGTGTAGGGTAGGTGAATTGGCCACTAAATTGCCCTTAATTGGAAAAAAAGAATTGCGTACTCTAAATTTTTTAAAATGAAACACTTTACGCAATCACTCCTAGAGCAAATCATTCTTCCCGCACAGTCTTACATATAAACTAAAATATTGGGGTTTTGGTCCAGTATCCTGGCCTGGGATCGTAATAATAGTTTAGACCCCATGGTTTGGAACATTTGAATCCTTGTTTGAAGTAGTTTTAAGCCTTACTTTGCTCATACTGGGCAACTTATTTAGTTATTGAATTCCTTTTGAATCATTTCACAATGTACGTATGGATGAACCTGTGTCTCACCATCTCGTTCCCTGTGGTTGTCCATCCTGTGACCCCAGGATCACGTGGCTCCTGAACCTGGCACTGGCCCTCAAAGTCAAGGTAACTTTGTCCTTTTCATGTACATCCTTTATTCTGGCCGGTCATGTTTGACTATTTAGAGAAAGCTGTTTTAACATGTTTTTCACATTATTGGATGAATTGTAAATCAACTGAAATGGAGTCCTTTTTAGTAGTTGATTATTTGGAAGAAACATGGAAATGTTTGTATTAACTGCAGCACTAAATTTTTGCAAATTATAACAGGATCTTTTAAAGGACATAAATTATTTCCGGCTGAAACATTTAAAATAAAAATTTTTTTGAGGCATCCCTTTGGGGAACGTGCACGAACTGTATGGTAGCACATTGGTTAGCACTTTTGCATCACAGTGCCAGGGACCTGGGTTCGATTCGCGGCTTGAGTCACTGTCTGCGGAGTGCGCACGTTCTCCCCGTGTCTGCGTGTGTTTCCTCCGGGTGCTCAGGTTTTCTCCCACAAGTCCTGAAAGACGTGCTTGTTGGGTGAATTGGACATTCTAAATTCTCCCTCTGTACAGCAAGCCTACTTGTGATGATTATTATAATTTTAATAGATGTTTCTTTTTTTCTAATGTTTTATTGGGTTTTTTATACATGGTATATTTACATATGTGCACCGATAAACCAAAATGATTATTATAATTTTTATATATATATTTTTTAAAGAATGATTTTGTTTTATTTTTATACGTGGTATGTTTACAGATGTACACATAGAGAAACCAAAACGAGATAACAAAACACTACATAACTGGGACTTAAGGTGGCGGGGGGCTTCCGGTGGCGGCCATGGAGTGAGAGGTCGCTTATTTGGTAGCTCCCGCTTGTGGTGGACTTTTGGGACCTTTTTACCCGACGTATGGGGGATTTGAGTGGTAAAATTGGAGGCTGGTGAAGAAGAGAAGAAGAATTCCCCACCAGTTTATGGAGTTGTGGACCAGAAGTGAGCTGCAAAGAAGAGATTGTTCGACAAAGAAGGGAGTGGAGTCAGCGGCACAGGAAAGCATGGCAGAGGCTCAGGGACTGGGATCGCTCAGGTGCAACGGAGCAGTTGGTGAACTTCCGGGAGAGCTTTGCCAAGCAAAGGCAAGAGTACAAGCAAAAGCAAAGTACCTGGACCCGATTAAGACAGAGTGACTGGGTGGACCAAAGATTGGAAGTCCAGGGACAGGCGATGAAAAAGGTGGAAGAGGCGGTGGCTGAGCAGGAGGACCAGCTAACCGCGATGGAGGTGGAGATGGCCAATTATAGACCAATTAGCCTAACTTCGTTTGTTGGCAAGATTCTAGAATCCATTGTTAAGGATGAGATTTCTAAATTCTTGGAAGTGCAGAGTCGGATTAGGACAAGTCAGCATGGATTTAGTAAGGGGAGGTCGTGCCTGACAAACCTGTTAGAGTTCTTTGAAGAGATAACAAATAGGTTAGACCAAGGAGAGCCAATGGATGTTATCTATCTTGACTTCCAAAAGGCCTTTGATAAGGTGCCTCACGGGAGACTGCTGAGTAAAATAAGGGCCCATGGTATTCGAGGCAAGGTACTAACATGGATTGACGATTGGCTGTCAGGCAGAAGGCAGAGAGTTGGGATAAAAGGTTCTTTTTCGGAATGGCAACCGGTGACGAGTGGTGTCCCGCAGGGTTCAGTGTTGGGGCCACAGCTGTTCTCTTTATATATTAACGATCTAGATGACGGGACTGGGGGCATTCTGGCTAAGTTTGCCGATGATACAAAGGTAGGTGGAGGGGCAGGTAGTATGGAGGAGGTGGGGAGGCTGCAGAAAGATTTAGACAGTTTAGGAGAGTGGTCCAAGAAATGGCTGATGAAATTCAACGTGGGCAAGTGCGAGGTCTTTAGCTTTGGAAAAAAGAATAGAGGCATGGACTATTTTCTAAACGGTGACAAAATTCATAATGCTGAAGTGCAAAGGGACTTGGGAGTCCTAGTCCAGGATTCTCTAAAGGTAAACTTGCAGGTTGAGTCCGTAATTAAGAAAGCAAATGCAATGTTGTCATTCATCTCAAGAGGCTTGGAATATAAAAGCAGGGATGTACTTCTGAAGCTTTATAAAGCATTAGTTAGGCCCCATTTAGAATACTGTCAGCAATTTTGGGCCCCACGCCTCAGGAAGGACATACTGGCACTGGAGCGGGTCCAGCGGAGATTCACACAGATGATCCCAGGAATGGTAGGCCTAACATACGATGAACGTCTGAGGATCCTGGGATTATATTCATTGGAGTTTAGGAGGTTGAGGGGAGATCTAATAGAAACTTACAAGATAATGAATGGCTTGGATAGGGTGGATGTAGGGAAGTTGTTTCCATTAGCAGGGGAGACTAGGACCCGGGGGCACAGCCTTAGAATAAAAGGGAGTCACTTTAGAACAGAGATGAGGAGAAATTTCTTCAGCCAGAGAGTGGTGGGTCTATGGAATTCATTGCCACAGAGGGCGGTGGAGGCCAGGACGTTGAGTGTCTTTAAGACAGAAGTTGATAAATTCTTGATTTCTCGAGGAATTAAGGGTTATGGAGAGAGAGCGGGTCAATGGAGTTGAAATCAGCCATGATTGAATGGTGGAGTGGACTCGATGGGCTGAATGGCCTTCCGCTCCTATGTCTTATGGGGCTGATGAGTGACCACCAGAAAAGGCTGCAAGAGAAGGTGGAGGATTTGGAGATCAGGTGGTGCAGGCAGAACCTGAGGATCGTGGGTCTCCCGGAGGGTGTTGAGGGATCGGACGCAGGGGCATACGTGGCGCGCATGCTCGAAGCAGATGGGAGAAGGTGTGTTTACTCGGCCCTTGGAGGGACAGGGCACACAGAGCGCTTGCGAGGAAACCACGGATGAATGAGCCACTGAGGGCGATAGTGGTCCGATTGCACTGCTTCCTGGACAAGGAGCAGATTTTGAGGTGGGCCAGGCAGACGAGAAGCTGCAAATGGGAAGACAACGAGCTGCGTATCTACCTGGACGTGGATGCGGAACTGGCTAAGACAAGGGTGAGCTTCAACAAAGTAAAATCGGTCCTCTTGAGGAAGGGATGACGTTCGGCATGCTGTACCGAGCTCATTTGTGGGTCACCTATGAAGGTCAAGAACTCTATTTCGCATCATCGGAGGAGGCGATGAACTTTGTGAAAGACGGAACTGGCAGGTGAAGGAGGACATTGAACTTCGGGGCGAGTATTTCTGTACTTGTGCTGCTTAACTTTTTTTCTTTTTGGGTTTTGTATGTATTAGTTTTGTACCACATTTTGGGCCGTGGCTCAGTGTTGTATGTGGGTTAACTTTGTTCTAATTGGGGGCTGGTGGGTGGAATTTTCTTCTTTGTGTTTATTGGTGATTGTAATTTGCATATGTCTGTTCGAGGTGGGGGGGAGGGAGATCAGTGGGGGGTAGAATGCTTGGCGCCATGGGCGGGGGGCTACCAGGTTAGCTCACGGAAGCGCAGTGGGGGGCTGAGCAGGTTACTTTTGTTATGGGGGGTTGAGATGGTTGTTTTGTTGGGGAGGGGGGAAACTGTTCTGCCGATGGGAGGGACTGGCGCTTGGAAACATATGGGAGGTCGATGACAGTGGACACCCGAGGGCATCCCGCCTAAATTTGCCCGCCGTCCGTTTCATTCATCGGGAAAATCTTGCTTTTGTCTGCATTCAGTTTATACCCTGAGGACCCTCCAAACCTCCCCAGCAGGCCCATAATCCTTCCCATACTCTCCAGTGGATCGTAAACATACAGCAACAGGTCATCAGCATAGGGCGACACCCAATGCTCCCTCTGTCCCCTGCCACTCTGCCGACCCCCTGAGAGCCATCGCCAATGGCTCTATGGCCAGCGCAAACAGTAACAGCGACAGCGGGCATCCCTGCCTCGTACCCCTGTGTAAGTCAAAGCTCCGCGAACTCATTATTCATCCTCACACTCTCCATTGGTGCCACATACAGCAACCGCACCCATTGCAAACCTTCCCAAAACCTAAAACAAGTGCCGCCACTCGACCCGAACAAATAACTTCTCTGCGTCGATGGACACCACTATCTCCGGTACCAGTGCCCTCGACGGATTCATCACTACATTCAACAGCCGTCTTATATTACTCGCGAGCTGCCTGCCCTTCACAAAACCTGTTTGATCTTCTGCACCCAACCCCGGGACACAACCTCCATCCTCCCCGCCAACAACGTAGCCAATACTTTCACATGCGTGTTCCTGAATGATGTGGGCCTATACGACCAACATTCCACTGGGTCCTTCCCCTTTTTCGGGATTAGTGTAATACTGCCTGTGTTGTCGTCTCCGGCAGCTCCCCCTTCTCCAGCGCTTCATTAAATGCCCCCAACAGATGTGGGCCAGGTTTGTCACTCCTTAAAACCTTGACCACATCGAGCAACTCGCTCCTGAATCTTCAATTCTCCTGGAGTACAAACCCTAATTTGTGTAATCAATCCTTCGAATTTTTTTTTATAAATGTTTTTATTCTCCTTTTTCACATTTTCTCCCAAATTCACACCCACCAACAATAAACAATAAGCAGTAACGAATACAATGTCAATCCCCATATCATCAATAACAATCCCATCCTCCTACCAAACAACTGCCTGCATGTTAACATAAATAAATAACAAACAGGAATCGGGAATCACCCATAGTCGCCATTAACACATACAGTCCCTCTCCCCCCAACCCCCCCCACACTAATGTTTGATGTTATCCAATTCTTGAAAGTGCATAATGAATAACGCCCATGAATTGTAGAACCCCTCCATCCTTCCCCTCAGTTCAAACTTAACCTTCTCAAGAGTTAAGAATTCCAACTGGTCCCCCTGCCACACCAGGGCACAGGGTCTGCCTTTGGGCGATCAACGAGGCGAAGGCAACAACATCCCCCCGCCCCCCCCCCCCGGCAACGTTCACACACATCTCTACCCCCTCAAAGAGCCGGCTCATCCTTGACCTTGTGAGGTGTGCTCTATATCCTACCTTCAGCCATATCAGCCCCAACCTCGGCACTCTCAAATTGTTGGCTAAGATGTTGGCCTCAAGAATTGAGGACTGCTTCCCGAACGTGATTGGGGAGGACCAGACGGGATTTGTTAAGGGGAGGCAGTTGGCGGCCAACGTAAGAATGTTGGAATGTTATCATGATGCCCCCAGAGGGTAGGGACATGGAGGTAGTGGTCGCAATGGATGCAGAGAAGGCATTTGACCGGGGAAATGGGTTATCTGTGGGAGGTACTGGGGCAGTTTGGATCTGGGCGGGGCTTCATTGGGTCAGGCTGCTGTATTAGGCGCCCGTGGCAAGTGTTCGGACGAACAGGCTGACATTGGGCTATTTTAGGCTGCGCCGGAGGACGAAGCAGAGATGCCCCCTCTCCCCGCTGTTGTTCGCACTGGCCATAGAACTGCTGGCAATTGCATTGAGAGCCTCAAGGGGCTGGAGGGGGCTGGTCCGGGGGGGTGGAACATAGAGTCTCACTATACACGGACGATCTGCCCTTGTATGTGGTGGACTCATTGGAAGGGATGGAAGAAATTATGGGGATTCTGGGGGAGTTTGGCCAGTTTTCGGGTTATAAATTGAACATGGGGGGGAAAAGCGAGATGTTTGCAATCCAGGCAAGGGGGCAGGAGAGGCGATTGGGGGAGCTGCCGTTTAGAGTGGTAGGCAGAAGCTTTCGGTACCTAGGCATCCAGGTGGTGCGGGAATGGGAACGGCTACACAAGCTAAATCTGGCCCGACTGGTAGACCAAATGAAGGAGGATTTTTGGAGGTGGGACGTGCTCCCGCTGTCACTGGCTGGGAGAGTACAGACAGTGAAAATGACAGTTCTCCCGAGATTCCTGGTTGTGTTTCAGTGCCTCCTCATCTTTATTCTTCGATCCTTTTTTAAACGAGTCAACAAGGTGATCTCGGATAAGACCCTGCGAGTTAAAAAGGGGATGTTGGAGCGCAGCCAGGGGGAGGGCGGGCTTTTGTAATTATTACTGGGCGGCGAATGTAGCCATGATTAGGTAGTGGGTGGTGGGGGGGGGGGGGGGGGGGGTCGGTGTGGGAGCGAGTAGAGGCGGCATCTTGTAAGGGCATTGTTTGAGGGGGTTGGTAATGGCGCCTCTGCCGTTCCCGCCGGCATGCTACTCCACCAGCCCCCTGGTGGTCGCAGCCCTGAGAGTCTGGGGGCAGTGGAGGAGACATGTGGGAGCAGAGGGAGCATCGGTCTGGTCTCCAATCTGCAATAATCACCGGTTTGCCCCGGGGAGGTTTAGATGGAGGGTTCTGGAGGTGGCAGAGAGCAGGGATCGAGAGGATGGGAGATATGTTTATAGAGGGGAGCTTTCCCAGCCTGAGGGAACTGGAGGTGAAATTTGAACTGACGGGAGGGAATGAATTTGGGTACCTGCAGGCACGGGACTTCCTACGCAGGCAGGCCTCAACCTTCCTGCTCCTACCCCCAAGGGGGATACAGGACAGGGTAGTTTCCAGAATGTGGGTGGGAGAAGGGAGGGTATTGGACATTTATAAGGAGCTTAAGGGGTCAGAGGAAACGCAGACTCAAGAGCTGAAACACAAATGGGAAGAGGGGTTAGGTGGAGAGTTAGAGGATGGTCTCTGGGCGGATGTGTTGAGTAGGGTCAACGCGTCCACAACATGTGCCAGGCTCAGCCTGATACAATTTAAGGTTGTTCACCGTGCTCACATGACAGAGGCCCGGATGAGCAGGTTCTTTGGGGTTGAAGACAGGTGCGCAAGGTGTGCGGGAGGACCAGTGAACCATGTTCATATGTTCTGGACATGTCCGAAGCTTAGGGAATTCTGGCTGGGGTTTGCGGAAGTCATGTCCAAAGTATTGAAAACAAGGCTGGCGCCGAGTCCAGAGGTGGCGATTTTCAGGGTGTCGGAAGATCCGGGATTCCAAGAGGAGAAGGAGGCAGACGTCCTGGCCTTTGCCTCCCTGGTAGCCCGGAGACGGATACTATTAGCTTGGAGGGACTCAAAGCCCCCGAAGTCGGAGACCTGGCTAACTGACATGGCTAGCTTTCTCTGTCCGGAGAAAATCAAGTTCGCCCTGAGAGGGTCAATGTCAGGGTTCGTCCAGAGGTAACAGCCGTTTGTCGACTTTTTTGGAGAAAATTAACCGTCAGCAGAAGGTGCTGTGGGGTTAGTTTAGTGTAGAGTAAGGAGTTAGAAAAGGTGGGACCTGTGAGGGAGGAAGACGGTTTTTGCACTCGGTTTATAATTGTATGTACACTGTTTCTTCTGTTACTGTTATAACACCATAAATACCTCAATAAAATGATTATTAAAAAAAAATTTGTGTAAGACTCATCCTGGCACAGAAGGAAGCTGCGTTCGCTCGTTGCATTATTTGGCACCAAAACCCCCATTCTATCTCCCTCCCCAGCTCCTCTCCCACTTCCACTTGATCCTTTTCACTAAGGTCATGCCCTGCTCTCCCAACCTCCCATAAATGTCCCCATCCTACCACCCCACTTCATCTGGGAGCATCATTTTCCCCAAAAGCATATATTCCGGTACCTGAGGGACTGAAGGCAGCGCCTTGTGCACAAGGTCCCGCGCCTCCCAGGGTAACTCTAACTTCTCTCGCAGTACTCTAGCTCGGCAAAGTGCACCCCACAAACATGTTCCTGATCTGGATGAGCCCTTCACAAACATGCCTCTGACCTGCACCAGCCCTCCCTTCCTCCGTACATCGCATCCACCCCCGCCCCCCAGCACAAACCTATGATTCCCACACAGTGGAGCCATCTCCGACAGTTTACAGTGCCTCCGCAGCTGGTTCTAAATCTTTATAGGCGACTCCGGACTGCTCGTATACTTCTGTCGGGCCAAACGGCAACGGGACTGTCACAAGGGCCCTCAGGCTCGCCTCTTGCAAGTTGCCACCTCTAACTTGGTCCAATCTACCCAACCATCATCTTACCTTTTCCACATTCACTGCCCAATAATAATGCATCAAATCCGGGAGCGCCAGTGTCCTTTCCCGTCCCTCTTCCTTTGCACAGAATAATATTAACTCTCAGCACCCTGCCCGCCTACAAAAATTCAGAGATTAGCGCCTTACAAAAAAGGATTTGGGGAGGAAAATCGAGAAGTACTGAAACACAAACCGGAATCTTGTCAATATGTTCATCTTTACCACCTGTACCCTCCCTGCCAATGTCGGGTGCTGAGTGCCCCACCATTTAAGGTCACTTCAACCACCTCCACCAACCTCATCAAGTTCCACGCATGCACTGTGGCCCACTCGGGTTACCTGGATCCCCAGACCGAAGCCTCTGCCTCGTCACCTGACATGGCAGAGCCCCCCCGGTTCATTCCCCCCCCCCCCCCCCGCCCCCCACACACCCCCACCCTGCCCCAAAGCATTCACGGAAAACGTCTTGTTTTTCCCAACATTCAGTTTATAGCTCAAGAAAACCCCAAACCTCTCCAGTAAGCCCATGCCTTCTAATGGGTTTGTTGGGGTCATAATTATGTTCAGCAACTTCCTAATGTTACTGGAAAGCTGCCTCCCTTCGCAAACCCCGTTTGGTTCTCCGGGACCACCTCCAGCACACACCCCTCCAAACTTCTCACCAATACCTTTGCCAGGACTTTCACATCCGTATGCAGCAGAGAGATTGGCCTATAGGACCCGCACTCTAATAGATTATTCCCCTTTTCCGGGATCAGCAAAATCAACATCTGCGCCAGCATAGCTGGCAGCTCCCCCTTCTCCACCATGTCATTAAACATGCCCAAAAGGGGCCAATTTTGTCACGAACTGCATATAAAATTCCGCTGGGAATCCATCTGGCCGCAGCATCTTGACTGACTGCTTCATGCCAATACACTCCATCACCTACTTTAGCCCGAATGGTTCCTCCAGTGCCTGCCTCTTCTCCCTCTTCCAACTCTGGGAAGTCAGCCCACCTAGAAACTGATCCATATCAGCCTCTTTCTTTCCACCAGTAACTCCTTTGTGGGGGCCACAGAGTACCTCCTGATGTGTTGGGTGTTCTGGATCACAAACCGGTCACCAACACTGGAAGTGGTGCAACTCTATTTTATTATAAGGTTAACCATATTAACATAGTTGAACTGTGGGTAAATGCAATACCAGTTTGTAACTGTTGACCCTTGCCTAGTCCTAACCAGGTGATGCACTCAGCACATGTTGAATGTCTGTGTTGCAGGCTGTGAGCTCTGTGTTCCGAGCTGGCTGCTACTAGAATGAGCGGGAACTCTCCTGTCCCCTGTCTTTATAGTGCGTGTGCTCTCACTGGTGATTGGCTGCGGTGTTGTGTATGCTGATTGGTCCCACTGCATGTCCATCAGTGTGTGTGTGTGTGTGTGTCTGCACCATAATATACTGGTGTAGATTATGACATCCCCCCTTTTATATAAAGAACATGTGCCTGCGTGACAATAAATATCATGTAGTGAATGTACCTGACTGTGTGTGCGTGTTATTTACATGACTATGTACATGAGGCTAATCTATTTACACGGGAAGGTGCCTGGTGCAGAGAAATAGGGTGTCACACCAACAACGAAATGAACATTATATACAAACTACTGGAACGATGAAACAGGATAACAACAGATCAAAGAGTCCAACATCGTAAAACTCATAAGTCAAGTCTCTGAGGTGGGCGACGAATTCTGGTTGACCGCCTCAAGGGTGGGTCAGGAGCCACCGGCTGAGGAACGGGCTGGGCCACGGCAGAGTGAGGAGGATGCAGAGTATTCGGAATCTCCACATAGTCCAGGTTGGGGACAACAGGAGGGCGCGGCACCGGTGGAGGATCACGTAGCGAGTGTGGAACGAGATGAAGGGCACGCCGATTGCGGCGGCGAATGGAACCATCTGGCAGACGAACCAGGAATGAGCGGGAGACACCTGCTGAAGAACCACAGCAGTTGCAGAGCAGCCACCCTCCGGAAGATGGATGCGGACGTTGTCATCCGGCAAGAGCAAGGAGATCAGTTGCCCGAGCGTCATGCGCCGCCTTGTGTTGTGCATGAGACTGTTGCATCCGCTGAAGGACCGGAACGTGGTCGAGGTCTGGGACGTGAATGGACGGCACCGTGGTCCTGAGGGTGCGACCCATGAGCAGCTGGGCTGGCGACAGGCCCGTGGAGAGTGGGGCCGAACGATAGGCCAGCAAGGCGAGGTAGAAGTCGGATCCTGCATCGGCATCCTTGCAGAGGAGCCGTTTGACGATGTGGACGTCCTTTTCCGCTTTGCCATTGGATTGGGGTTGCAGGGGACTGGATGTCACATGCACAAAGTTGTACCTGCTGGCAAAGTTGGACCATCCTGGCTCGCGAAGCAGGGGCCATTGTCCGACATCACAGTGAGTGGGATGCCGTGACAAGCAAAGGTCTCCTTGCAGGCACAGATGACCGCCGATGATGTGATGTCATGCAGGTGTACGACCTCCGGGTAGTTCGAAAAATAGTCTACAATCAGAACATAGTCCCTGCCGAGCGCATGGAACAGGTCAACGCCTACCTTAGACTAAGGGGACGTGACCAACTCATGGGGCTGTAGGGTCTCACGTGGTTGGGCCGGCTGGAACCACTGACAGGTGGGGCAGTTTAGCACTGTGTTGGCAATGTCGTCATAGATGCCGGGCCAGTACACTGCCTCTCGGGCCCTCCGGCACTTCTCCACGCCAAGATGGCCCTCGTGTAGCTGTTCCAAAACGAGCTGGTGCATGCTGTGCAGGATCACGATGCGGTCCAGCTTCAGGAGGTCACCATCGACTACTGCCAGATCGTCTCTGATATTGTAGAACTGCGGGCATTGGCCCTTGAGCCACCCGTCCGTCATGTGGCGCATGACACGCTGTAGTATGGGGTCAGCCGCAGTCTCGCGGTGAATGTGGATAAGGCGTTCGTCCGTGGCCGGCAGATTGGAGGCCGTGAAGGCCACATGGGCGTCAACCTGGCAGACGAACCCCTCTGGGTCATACGGGGTGTTGACTGCCCTGGACAGAGCGTCGGCTATGATCAGGTCCTTGCCCGGGGTGTATAGGAGCTGGAAATCGTACCACCGGAGTTTAAGCAGAATGCGCTGGAGGCAAGGGGTCGTCATATCATTCAGGTCTTTTTGTATAATGTTGACCAGCGGTCGATGGTCGGTCTCGACAGTGAATTGGGGGAGGCCGTACATGTAATCATGAAATTTGTCGACCCCAGTCAACAGGCCCAGGCACTCCTTTTCGATCTGCGTGTAGCGCTGTTCCGTGGGGGTCATGGCACATGACGCATATGCAACGGGGGCCCATGATGAGGCCTCATCGCGTTGCAGGAGCACCGCCCCAATGCCGGATTGGCTGACATCCGTTGAAATTTTTGTTTCCTTCGTGGGATCAAAAAATGCCAATGCCGTGGTAAGCTTGGTCTTAAGCTCCTCCCATTCGCGCTCGTGGGCGGGAAGCCATTGGAAATCTGTCGTCTTCCTGACCAGGTTCTGGAGAGCTGTGGTATGGGAGGCGAGGTTGGGGATGAACTTCCCCAGGAAGTTGACCATGCCCACAAATCGGAGGACCACAGCCTTATCCGCTGGCTTCTGCATGGCCGTGATGGCTGCCACCTTGTCCGCATCCGGCCACACACCCAACTGGGAGATGTGGTCCCCTAGGAACTTGAGTTCGGTCTGGCCGAAGGAACATTTGACTCTGTTGAGGCCAAGGCCTTGGTCCCGTATTCGTTTGAAAATGCGCTGGAGGCGACTGATATGCTCCTGCGGGGTGGTGGACCAAATTATGATGTCGTCAACATAGACGCGCACACCCTCAATGCCCTCCATCATTTTCTCCATGATCCGGTGGAATACTTCTGATGCCGATATAATCCCAAACGGCATCCTGTTGTAGCAGTATCTGCCAAACGGGGTATTAAAGGTACACAGCTTTCTGCTGGACCTGTCTAGTTGAATATGCCAGAATCCTTTCGAGGCGTCCAGTTTGGTGAAGATGTTGGCCCGAGCCATCTCGCACATGATCTCCTCGCGCTTGGGGATAGGGTAATGCTCCCTAATTATGTTGCGATTCAGATCCTTTGGGTCAATGCAGATCCGGAGCTCGCCGGAAGGCTTATTTATGCACACCATGGAAAAGACCCAGTCGGTTCGTTCCGTCACTGGAGAGCACTTCTTGGTCCTGGAGATCCTGCAGCTGCTGCTTGAGGCGGTCCTTGAGGGGTGCTGGGACTCTGCGAGGTGCATCAACCACAGGCGTGGCGTTTTGTTGGAGAAGGATTTTGTAAGTGTATGGAAGCGTGCCCATGCCTTCGAAAACGTTGCGGTGCTGGTCGATGATGGCATTGAGTTGCGCCCTGAAGTCCGCATCCTGGAAGGCAGACGTGTCCTCTGGAGAGAGAGAGAGAGTGTACTCGTTGAACGAGATTTAGGAGTTTGCACGCCTGTGCGCCTAGCAGAGAGTCCCTCGAGGATCTCGAAGGGAAGGATGGCTTTGCGCGAGTTGTGGGTCACTTCGAGTTGGCATGAACCGGTAGCAGGAATGACGTTGCCATTGTAGTCCACTAGTTGGCAGGTCGACAGAAGAATGGTTGCTTTAACCCCAAGGGTCTGAAAGTCTGACCACGCTAGGAGATTAACGGAAGCACCAGTGTCCAGGTGGAATCGTATCTGGGATCGGTTGACCGTCAGGGTGGCACACCACTCGTCGTCTGGATCAATGCTGTGCACCGACAGCGGCTGGTGGTTTTGATTCGGGGACAGCCTGTTCTTTGTTGTAAAAGCGACTCGAAAAGGCGTCCTCGGTGTCACTGATCTGCGGGACGTCGGAATCGGTGAACGTGGGTTGAATTGCCCGAACGTTCCTGCGAGGCTGGCTGAAGCGATGCAAATTGGCAGGCTGTGCTGCTCGACAGCAGGCAGCATCGTGGCCAAGCCTGCCACATCGTAGGCATTGTCGCGATTTTGCAGGACATTACCGCTTTAAATGGGCGGAGCCACAGTTGCCGCACGTCATGACGTCATTACGCTTGTTGCACCACCGCGCATGTGCGGTGCGGTCCTGCATGCGCATCGCGTTCCTCCACGTCACCGTCCCCTCGTTTGGCGCGTACAAGCGCGGGAGGCCGCAAAAAGCACGTAAAATGGCCGCCTCGTGGGGACCTTTCCGCGCCATTTCAGCCGCCTGTATGTGGGAGTACCGGTTGGTGGCATTTTCATGCAGGACATGGGTCTCAATGGCTAGGGTGAGTTGCTTAATTTTGAGGAGCTGCTGACGCAGGGGGTCCGACAGAACACCAAATACGATCTGGTCGCGTATCATGGAGTCTGAGGTGGGCCCGTAGCCGCAGGACTGCGCAAGGATGCGGAGGGGTGTTAAAAAGGATTGGAAAGGCTCGTCCTTACCCTGCAAGCGTTGCTGGAACAGGTATCTTTCGAAGCTTTCATTGGCCTCGATGCTGAAGTGGGTATCGAATTTGAGGAGAACCGTCTGGTACTTTGTCTTGTCCTTATCGTCTGCGAATGTGAGGGAGTTGAAGATGTGGATGGCGTGTTGCCCGGCCGTGGAGAGGAGCAGAGCAATCTTCCTGGTGTCCGAGGCGTTCTCCCTGTCCGTGGCTTCGAGGAAGAGCTGGAAGCGCTGTTTAAAAATCTTCCAATTGACCCCGAGATTGCCGGCGATGCGGAGCGGTGGCGGCGGGTTGATGTTCTCCATACTTCAGGATGCCGGAGTGCTGATTAGTTGCAGGTGGGTCTCAGAAGTGCTAGTATGCAACCAGTCCTTGTACCATGATGTGTTGGGTGTTCTGGATCACAAACGGGTCACCAACACTGGAAGTGGTGCAACTCTATTTTATTATAAGGTTAACTATATTAACATACTTGAACTGTGGGTAAATGCAATACCAGCTTTAACTGTTGACCCTTGCCTAGTCCTAACCAGGTGATGCACTCAGCACATGGTGAATGTCTGTGTTGCAGGCTGTGAGCTCTGTGCTCCGAGCTGGCTGCTACTAGAATGAGCGGGAACTCTCCTGTCCCCTGTCTTTACAGTGCGTGTGCTCTCCCTGGTGATTGGCTGCGGTGTTGTGTATGCTGATTGGTCCCACTTCATGTCCATCAGTGTGTGTGTGTGTGTCTGCACCATAATATACTGGTGTATATTATGACACCTCCTATCCACCCCGACTATCTCATCCAACAATTGTCTCTTCTCCTCACTGCCTGTCCTATCCTTGGGTCTTGAACAAAATTATTTCCCCCCAGACCACCGCTTCCAAGGCCTCTCAAAATGTGGCTGCTGATATCTCCGCATTCTGATTGAGCTGAACATAATTCTAATCGTCACCGCCGCCTTCACACACAGCCTCTTGTCTGTTAAATGCCCAAATCCAACCTCCACCCTGGCCTCTGCGCTTGACCCGAACAAAGTCTCATGTCCAGATCGTGTGGAGCGTGGTCCGAAATCACTATTCCCCCATGTTCCATTCCTTCCACCCCCCATCAGCACCGCCCAGCTCACCACAAAAAGTAATCCGGGAATATACCCTCTACATATGCAAGAAGACGGAGTACTCCCTCTCTTCCTGGTGCCCAAAGCTTCATGGATCTACCATCATCATCCTCTCCATAAACTCTCCCAGCCCACGCTCCATCCTTGACCTCCCCATCGACTTAGGGCTCGACCTATCCACTCTTGGCTCAGTACGCAATGAACTCCCCCACCCCAATAATCAGCTGGTGAGAGTCTCAAGTTCAGGATCGCTCCGAGCAACCTCTTCATGATTCCGGGGTCATCCCGATTAGGTACATACACATTCACCAGTACCACCGGAGTCCCCACTAGCACCCCACTCACTATCGCAACCCCCCCCCCCCCCCACAAGTCCTGCCCTAGCTCCATAGACCCTGTTAACCTTGTTTTCTTATTCAGCAATATGGCAACCCCTCTCGACTTCCAGTTGAACCCCGAGTAGAACACTTATCCCACCCACCTCTTCCTCAGCCTCATCTGATCTTTGAGGGGGCCGGTTTAGCTCAATGAGCTACACAGCTGGTTTGTGATGCAGAACAAGGCCAGCAGGTTCAATTCCCGTACCAGCTGAGAATTCTGAATTCTCCCTGTGTACCCAAACAGGTGCCGGAATTTGGCGACTAGGGGCTTTTCACAGTAACGTCATTGCAGTGTTAATGTAAGCCTACTTGTGACAATAAAGATTATTTACATTTTTTTTCACCTGGAGATGCGACTCCCACAGGAAAACCGCCTCCGCTCTCAAACTTTTCAAGTGTTCTAACACCTGGGACCACTTACCGGCCCATTTCGACCACTGACATTCCATGACATGATTGTCACCGGAGGCTTCCACCACCCCTCCTCCCCCGAGAGTCTGGCATCATCACCCTAGGGTTCTGCACCCTATCCCCACTCTAAATCGGGCCCATCTAAAATGACTCCCGTCCCATTCATTGCCAAACTCACCCGACAAACCACTGCATCACCTCCCCTCCTCCCACACTGGCTAACCCACAGCAGCAACCCCCCCCCCCCCCCCCCCCCAATGTCACCTGGGTTCACAAGCTTTTCTTGCTAGTGTGGTGACTCCCACCCGAAGGCTCTAACCCCCAAGCCCCACTCTGACCACCCCCTCTACCCATCTCTCCTGCACCGCCCGTTGCTTCTCTACAGTCCTCCTCCCAGCCCCTCCCCCAGTACCCTGCAATGCAAGAAACATCACTCCAAAATGGCATCCTTACAGAACATTCGCAAACCACCCTGCCACCCCACACCAACCCGCAACAACCCCTCATGCATAACAGAGCATAACAAACAGTGTGCAATACAATTGAACATTATACCTCCATCACCAAAGGCCCTCCCCTCTCTGAAAAAACAGCAATTTAACTTCAATGCAAAAACAAAATTTTTTAAATATAAAAAATGGGGGGGGGGGGGGGTGGTACCACCCCCACAACAACGTTTCTCAATCGGTGAACAAAAACATGTCGCAAAACTTAACAGAGACAGAACTTCTATCCATGTTCCTCTTTCAGCCCTCCCCCAGCTGATGTTCCTTGATAAAACCATTCGCCTCCACAGCTGTCCCAAAGTAATTCCTTCCCACTCGCAATCCTGCAGCGCTCTGGCCCACCTCAGGATCTTTTACTTGTCCTGGAACTTGTGCATAAGCACAATCACCGCCCACGGCGGCTTCCTCGCTCTTGGATTCTGCCTTAGGGACCTAAGGGCGCGATCGACATCTGGGGCCTTGTCCAGCACCTTCTTGGCCAGCATCCTTGCATAACCCACAGAAATGCCCATCCGGGGGAGAAGTGATACCCCTCCACTTCGGCACAACTTTCCCACCAAAATTCACTGAAGTTCGGGTAAAAGGGACCAAAACCAAGTCCTTCCAGCAGGAGCCACCCAGTGTGTGACCACCCACTCCATGGCCGCCTCCGGAAGTCTCAAAACGATACTCTTTTATTACAATACACAAATCTCCACTCCCCGAAGGGTCTCGTTCCTCGACCTGCACCCAGGTCGGGTTTTTATACTGTGAGGGCTCCCCTCATCAAAGGGCAAGCCCCACTCCGTTACAGGGAAGTTCATAGTCATTGGAGGTCACGGGAAACAAATGGTGCATACCCCATGGCCTCCTTGGGGGGGGGGGGGGGGGGGGGGGGGGGGGGGGTTATAACATTTACTTTAATCTACAAGTTTCGATTTTAGTAATTCAGATGAAATTTTCATTGCATGACTGCATGCTTTGTATCTACAAACTGAAGCTTCTGGAGATAAAATTTCTTAATGACCTCAACATAAACAGGATAAAAATTATCGTCTCCACCCTAACGATGATTAGTCTTTGAATAAACTCATGCTCGTATGCATTTTCATTTTGTAGCCTTAAAGGAGCCTCTGCGCTTTGCCTCAAAATAATACGATGATGGGTTGTTAAGGTGGGGGTAGCTGTACAGTATATGTCATTATGCAATAGCGGGTTAAAAAAATGAAATAACGGGTAATGAAAACGTCTGTAAAAAATGAAAGCTTGTTCTTGAACATCAAACTTGAAAAGCAGAGGCTGTGGTATAGAAAGATCCAATTTACTGTGTTTTAATCCAAAATGTTCTCCTAAGTTTGCAGTGTTGCTTTTAATTTTGTTTCCAGTGTATATCCACTTTTATAAAATGAATCCGGTATGTCTGAGCTCTGGGGTCATAAACCAAGTTGTTTTGTACAGAGTATACTTAAAGCACAATTATATTTCTGTAGATTAAAGATGCCTTGTGCAAAACTAAAATGTTCTAAGTTGTCTGATTGACGAAAAGATCCTTAAGTATTAAACTGCAGTAAGTTGTAACAAAAGACAATAAATTATAATTACACATTCACATGTGGAATATGGAGATAATTCAATTGCTAAAGGCAATGCATGCTGTTGCTCGTTTTAGCCTTGGTTTAATTGCTCTAATTCTGTCACCTTTGCTCTTGAGTCGCCAGGTATCTTTCTGATACCGCCACGTGGTTCAAGTCCGAGTAATGATTAATAATCCAACACACCGCTTAGTAAGAGTAAAATCAACGCTCATTTATTATATACAGCAATCAATACTTATACATTAATTCTACTTCTAAGCTACTTCCTACAACTAACGGGCCAATACTTAACTTTG
>NC_092710.1:191764112-191831407 GCF_047496885.1 Scyliorhinus torazame | reverse complement strand
TCGCCCTCACCATCCCCCTGGGCAGACCACGGCCACATGCAGGGACGGTCCAGGTGGAGGGTGGTACTGTGGCCATGGGTCAGGCATTGTCTAACGATGCAGAGACCAGAGCTCATCACAGAGCGGGCTGTCATCATCCTCCATGGCCTGCAATAGACACGCTTCCACCGGCGCCCGTGTGAGCCCGGCCCGTTGTGCCGCAGGTGGATGTGCAATGGAGGGGTGGTATGCATGCAGGTGGGGTGAGGGTGGTGGGTGGGTGGGGGGGGTGAGGGTGGTTGGTGGTGAGTGGGTGGGTAGGGTGAGGGTGGTCGGCTGGTGCCGTGGTGTGCAGTCTGTGCCCATACTCGGCGATTCCCACGCCCCCCCCTAGTCAGTGAACCGGGCGGCTATCAGCCTGTCCCGTGCCCGCTGGCCCAGCCGGTAACGATGGGCAGCCTCCCGTCCATGTCCAACACATCTGTCCTGACCATTGCCCCCATCCTCCTCATCTGGGGAGGTCTGCGCCTCGTCTTGCTTCTCCTCCCCTTCCCCCTCCTCTGCCTGCAGCACATCTCCCCTCTGCGGGGCTATGTTGTGCAGGATGCAGCAGACCACAACAATGCGGCCGACCCTATCTGATGGGTACTGGAGGGCCCCTCCAGAGCGGTCCAGGCACCTGAAGCGCATCTTCAGCAGCCCAAAGCACCTCTCTATCACACCCCTGGTCGCTTCATGGGCATCTTTGTAGCCGATCTCAGCGCCAGTCTGTGGCCTCCGTATAGGCGTCATCAGCCACGCCTAGCAACCCCTCAACGGGGGGGGGGGGGGGGGTGCATCCCTCGAGCATGGTGTGGATGAAAGATTGCGCCAATACGAATGAGTTATGTACACTGCCCGGGTACCGGGCGCAGACGTGCAGAATCATGCGGTGATCGCAGACCACATGAATGTTCATGGAATAGGTCCCCTTCCTATTCGTGAACACGGCCCTGTTATCCGCAGGTGGCCCTACGGCGACGTGCATCCCATCGATCGCGCCCTGGACCATGGGCATCCCGGCCGCCGCAGCGAAGCCCGCTGCCCGGGCATCCTGGCTGGCCCGGTCCACAAGGAACTGGATGTAGCGGTCCGCAATGACATATAGGGTGTCTGTCACTGCCCGGATGCACCGGTGCACCGATGCCAGCGAGATGCCGGACAGGTCCCCACTCGGTGCCTGGAATGGCCCCGTGGCATAAAAGTTCAGGGCCACCGTAACCTTGGCGTCCACGAGGAGAGGGTGTCCTCCCCCAGTGCCACCCGGTGCCAGGTGTGTCATCAGGTGGCAGATATGGGCGACGGTTTCCTGGCTCATCCGGAGTCTCCTCCTGCATGCCCGGTCCGTGAGGTCCTGGTACGACGAGCGGGGCCGGTACACACGGGGCCTCATTGGGCGTCTCCGTTGTCATGGCACCACCACCTCCTCCTCCTCCTGCTCCTCCTCCTCGTCCTGTCGGGCGGGCGGCCCTCCAGCCCGGGCAGCTGCCTCCCTGCAGCACGCTCCTCTGCGGCAGCCTCCGCTGCCTCCCGGCACGCTCCTGCTCGAGCTCCCAGGGCAACATGTAGAAGTGGGGCTCCCGCGACGGCGGCCAACATCGCTGGGTGATCATCAAACATAAACGGCCTGCAGGGGGTGGGGGGAATAGATGACATGTCATCATTGCCCCCCCCCCCCCACCCTCAGGGATCGGGGGTACCTTTCCGTCTCCTTGCGGGCAAAGTTTTTGACTTGCAAGTGTCTGTTCGGTAGCTCCAGTCTTCCCGTCAGCTGGTCCAGGGTTGTGAGTCTGTCCTCCATGTAAAAGTCCCTAATCGCTCGCGGCCCCCCGGCCTGTCTCCACTTTTTAAAAGCGGCGTCAAGCATGGCTGATGGGAATTTGTGGTTACCGCACATGTGGGCCAGGGTGCACATCTGTTAAGCTGATGTACGGTCTCATCTCGTTCCAGATTTTAACGTAGCTACCACCACTGGGCTGGATGTGCACTTAGCCAGCATGGTTGGGAGTGCTGTCTTGGCTCGGAGGGTTGTTCCTGTACAGGAGGACACCTCCATTTTCACCCATTCCTTGCTCGGCTCCCTTACTCATCCCCTCACTCTCTGTTTCCCAGTGGTAGTATTGCAGGTTCGGAAAGGGCTAGGCCTCCCATATTTCTTCTCTGCAGTGTATTTTAAGGGACTCTTCCCCACACAAACGCCACAATCATTTCGTCTATTCCTTTGAAAAAGGCCTTGGGGATGAAGATCAGTATGGATCTTCTCAATGGTATTGAAATTTCAGAGTTAAGTCCCTGACCAGTGAGGCTCCTAATTGAGAGAGCTATGTTACATTTATTCTAATCTTGTGTGACCCTCCCTGACAGCTTAATCTAGATCATATTACTTATTTCAACTTTTTCAGTACTAGCTTTGTCCTTTTTAAAATCGTTTTGGTATTTGATAGATTTTCAGCCCCCTTCATAATGATAAAACTGGGACATCAAACCCTGTGGAGAAGCAGGGAATCATTCTGAACTTCCACATTTAACTCCGGATGTGCAGATACTGGTAGTTGTGCTATCAGTCTTGCACTGTAGTGAAATGAAATGAAAATCGCTTATTGTCACGAGTAGGCTTCAATGAAGTTATTGTGAAACGCCCCTAGTCGCCACATTCCGGCGCCTGTTCGGGGAGGCTGGTACGGGAAGTGGTGCAAATACTGACGTTTTCGTTGTCTTAAATTCCAGGCCAATATAGATAAATATATTGAAGGTAAGGCCATTGCTTTCAATTGATCATGTACAGTTTACATTTCATACCAATGGCGATAGATGATTAACCATTGCCAAAATCAGGGAAAGGGGCAAGTTTCCATTCTGGTGGGCTGCTCCTCAGACAATTTGATGATCAAATCCTCAGCCAAGTCTAGTATCGATCTACCCCAGAGTGGGTTAATTCGCATTCAATTCCTGCTGGCATATACCTGGATAGCTGATCTCATCCCGGTTTGTGGAGGAGCTCTTGTCAAGTGACACTTAAACCCGAAACACTTCTTCAGTGTTTAGCTCCCTACCCACTCCTCTAACCAAAAAAAAAAAAAAAACAACTGCTGTAAGGATCAAGAGGAAGGCTCGAGGGCAGATAGAAGTGGAAAGTTGAACCATGAAGTCACAGCCTGCAGGTAAGGGGCTGGTGACTGGTAAGTAGTTTTTTTATTTATTTTCCCTCAGGTGTTATCGTGCGGGACGCAGAGGTAACTGAGTGATTGCTTGCTGGGAAGGGGAGTGAATAACAGGTAAGCTCTTTCTTTAATCTAGAGGGGATGACAGGGAAGGTAGTGCAATGTTACTCCTGCAGAATGTTTGAGGTGAGGGACGCTGTCAGTGTCCCTGCTGATTTCATCTGTGGGAAGTGCACCCATCTCCAGCTCCTCAGAAACCGCGTTAGGGATCTGGAGCTGAATGAACTTCAGATCATTCGGGAGGCAGAGGTGGTCATAGATAGAAGCTTCAGGGATGTAGTTACTCCGAAGAATAAAGATAGATGGGTGACGGTGAGAGGGGCTGGGAAGAAGCAGTCAGTACAGGGATGCCCTGTGGCCGTTCCCCTTAGTAACAAATATACCGCTTTGGATACGGACGACTTACCAGGGTTAAGCCATGGGGTACAGGTCTCTGGCACAGAGTCTGTCCCTGTCACTCAGAAGGGAAGGGGGGGGAAGAGGAGTAGAGCATTAGTCATTGGAGACTCCATAGTTAGGAGATCGATAGGAGATTCTGTGGGAACGAGAGAGACTCACGGTTGGTGTGCTGCCTCCCGGGTGCATGATGTCTCGGATCGTGTTTTCGGGATCCTTAAGGGGGAGGGGGAGCAGCCCCAAGTTGTGGTCCACATAGGTACCAACGACATGGGTAGGAAAAGGGATGGGGATGCAAGGCAGGAATTCAGGGAGCTAGGGTGGAAACTTAGATCTAGGACAAACAGAGTTATTATCTCTGGGTTGTTACCCGTGCCAGCGAGACAAGGAATAGGAAGACAGAGGAGTTGAACACGTGGCTACAGGGATGGTGCAGGAGGGAGGGTTTCATATTTCTGGATAATTGGGGCTCATTCTGGGGTTGGTGGGACCTCTACAAACGGGATGGTCTGCACCTGGACCAGAGGGGTACCAATATTCTGGGGGGAAATTTGCGAATTCTCTTCGGGAGGGTTTAAACTAGTTCAGCAGGGGCTTGGGAACCCAAATTGTAGCTCCAGTATACAGGAGGTTGAGAGTAGTGAGGTCATGAGTAGGGTTTCAAAGTTGCAGGAGTGTACCGGCAGGCAGGAAGGTGGTTTAATGTGTGTCTTCCTCAGTGCCAGGAGCATCCGGAATAATGTGGGTGAACTTGCGGCATGGGTTGGTACCTGGAACTTCGATGTTGTGGCCATTTCGGAGACATGAATAGAGCAGGGACAGGAATGGTTGTTGCAGGTGCCGGGATTTAGATATTTCAGTAAGCTCAGGGAAGGTGGTAAAAGAGGGGGAGGGGTGGCATTGTTAGTCAAGGACAGTATTACGGTGGCAGAAAGGACGTTTGATGAGAACTCGTCAATTGAGGTAGTATGGGCTGAGGTTAGAAACAGGAAAGGAGAGGTCACCTTGTTAGGAGTTTTCTATTGGCCTCCGAAAAGTTCCAGAGATGTAGAGGAGAGGATTGCAAAGATGATTCTGGATAGGGGCGAAAACAACAGGGTAGTTGTTATGGGGGACTTTAACTTTCCAAATATTGACTGGAAATGCTATAGTTTAGGTGGGTCCGTTTTTGTCCAATGTGTGCAGGTGGGTTTCCTGACACAGTATGTAGATAGGCCAACGAGAGGCGAGGCCATACTGGATTTGGTACTGGGTAATGAACCAGGACAGGTGTTAGATTTGGAGGTAGGTGAGCACTTGTGATAGTGACCACAATTCGATAAAGTTTACTTTAGTGATGGAAAGGGATAAGTATATACCGCAGGGCAAGAGTTATATCTGGGGGAAAGGCAATTATGATGCGATGAGGCAAGACTTAGGATACATCAGATGGAGAGGAAAACTGCAGGGGATGGGCACAATGGAAATGTGGAGCTTGTTCAAGGAACAGCTAGTGCGTGTCCTTGATAAGTATGTACCTGTCAGGCAAGGAGGAAGTGGTCGAGTGAGGGAACTGTGGTTTACTAAAGCAGTCGAAACACTTGTCAAGAGGAAGAAGGAGACTTATGTAAAGATGAGACATGAAGGTTCAGTTAGGGCGCTCGAGAGTTACAAAGTTAGCTAGGAAGAACCTAAAGAGAGCCAAGAAGAGCCAGGAGGGGATATGAGAAGTCTTTGGCAGGTAGGATCAAGGATAGCCCTAAAGCTTTCTATAGATATGTCAGGGATAAACGAATGACTAGGGTAAGAGTAGGGCCAGTCAAGGACAGTATTAGGAAGTTGTGCTTGGAATCACAGGAGATAGGAGAGGTGCGAAATGAATATTTTGTCAGTATTCACAGGAAAAGACAATGTTGTCGAGGAGAATACGGAGATTCAGGCTATTAGACTAGAAGGGCTTGAGATTTATAAGGAGGAGGTGTTAGCAATTCTGGAAAGTGTGAAAATAGATAAGTCACCTGGGCTGGATGGGATTTATCCTAGGATTCTCTGGGAAGCTAGGGAGGAGATTGCCGAGCCTTTGGCCTGGATCTTTAAGTCATCTTTGTCTAGAGGAATAGTGCCAGAAGACTGGAGGATAGCAAATGTTGTCCCCTTGTTCAAGGGGAGTAGAGATAACCCTGGTAACTATAGACCAGTGAGCCTTACTTCTGTTGTTGGCAAAAGAGATAGGATGTATATAATCATCTGGAAAGGAATAATTTGATTAGAGATAGTCAACAAGGTTTTGTGAAGGGTAGGTCGTGCCTCACAAACATTAGAGTTCTTTGAGAAGGTGACCAAACAGGTGGATGAGGGTAAAGCAGTTGATGTGGTGTATATGGATTTCAGTAAAGCGTTTGAGAAGGTTCCCCAGGGTAGGCTACTGCAGAAAATACAGAGGCATGGGATTCAGGGTGATTTAGCAGTTTGGATCAGAAATTGGCTAGCTGGAAGAAGACAAAGGGTGGTGGTTGATGGGAAATGTTCAGACTGAGTCCAGTTACTCGTGGTGTACCACAAGGATGTGTTTTGGGGCCACTGCTGTTTGTCATTTTTATAAATGACCTGGAGGAGGGCGTAGAAGGATGGGTGAGTAAATTTGCAGATGACACTAAAGTTGGTGGAGTTGTGGACAGTGCAGAAGGATGTTACAAGTTACAGAGGGACATAGATAAGCTGCAGCGCTGGGCCGAGAGGTGGCAAATGGAGTTTAATGCAGAAAAGTGTGAGGTGATTCATTTTGGAAGGAATAACAGGAAGACTAAGTACTGGGCTAATGGCAAGATTCTTGGCAGTGTGATGAGCAGAGAGATCTCGGAGTCCATGTACATAGATCCCTGAAAGTTGCCACTCAGGTTGAGAGGGTTGTTAAGAAGGCGTACGGTGTGTTAGCTTTCATTGGTAGAGGGATTGAGTTTAGGAGCCATGAGATCATGTTGCAGCTATACAACACTCTGGTGCGGCCGCATTTGGAGTATTGCATGCAATTCTGGTCGCCGCATTATAGGAAGGATGTGGAAGCAAGATTTAGCAGAATGTTGCCTGGTATGGAGGGAAGATCTTATGAGGAAAGGCTGTGGGACTTGAGGCTGTTTTCGTTAGAGAGAAGAAGGTTAAGAGGTGACTTGAGGCATACAAGATGATCAGAGGATTGGATAGGGTGGACAGTGAGAGCCTTCTTCCTCAGATGGTGATGTCTAGCATGAGGAGACATAGCTAAGTTGAGGGGAGATAGATACAAGACAGATGTCAGAGGTAGGTTCTTTACTCCGAGAGTAGTAAGGGCGTGGAATGCCCTGCCTGCAACAGTAGTGGACTCGCCCACACTAAGGACATTCAAATGTTCATTGGATTGGCATATGGACGATAAGGGAATAGTGTAGGTGGGCTTTAGAGTGGTTTCACAGGTCGGCGCAACATCGAGGGCCGAAGGACCTGTACTGCGCAGTTATGTTTTATGTTCTATCCCAGAAAATTTACCCAAAGTAACAGAATCCACATCAAGGTAGCATAGTGGTTAGCACTGTAGCTTCACAGCACCAGGGTTCAATTCCCGCCTTGGGTCACTGTCTGGGCAGAGTCTCCCAGTCCTCCGGTTTCGCCCCACAGTCCATGTGCAGGTTAGGTGGATTGGCCATTCTAAATTACCTTTAATGTCCAATGTGGTACGGTGGGGATAGGGTGAAGGTGTGGGCTTAAGAGGGGTGCTCTTTCCAATGGTCAGTGGAGACAGGCCTCCTTCTGCACTGTAAATTTTATGACATTTAATTCTATCTGTCCACCTTTCACTCTGATAACCTACCCTGATAACCTGCCCCTCTGAGAGGATTTTAATTCACAAAATGAACTACAAACTGCTGAAGACAATATTTTCTCACCTCAACCTTGCTGGAGACCTGCGTTTTGTACTAATTGCTTATGTCTTGGCATTTCTATTTGTAAATCTATCGTATTACAGAATTGCTTACCAAACATGAAAGTGGGATTGCCATATTGAAAATGGTTAAATCTATTATCAAAAAAATGTGGATGTAACAACAGATGCCAACGAAAACTAAATATTATATTTCAATTAAAATAATCAAATCCTATTGTGTAGAAAGAGGCCATTCTGCTCGTCCTGGCTGTGCTGCCTCTTTGAAAAGAGCTACCCAGTTGTCCCACTCCAGATTTTCCCCTTCCCAAAGTCCATATCCAGTTGTTCTTTGAACATTACTGATTCCAGCACACTTTCAGAACATGCGCTTCAGATTTTACCAACCATACACAAAGAAACTCTAATTTCCGAAAGCTGTTTTAACCTCTATTTTGAATACTTTAAACTCGGTCTCTGTCAAGGTTCTTCTTTCCTAAGAAGAAGCCCAGCATCGCCAGTCTCTCCTATTACAATGCCTGACAAAGCCCCCAATAGTGGCTAGGATACTGGACAGAAACCCCCAATATTTTATTTTAATTTTGAACGACAGGTGAAAGGATACCTCACTCCAAGAGTGATTGCACACGGAATAGGGTTATGGTATAGTATTAAAATCTCTTTAAAATGAGAGATATAGAATTTACAGTGCTGAAGGAGGCCATTCAGCCCCAAGTCTACACCAGCTCCTGAAAGAGCATCCTACCCAAGCCCACACCGCCACCCTATCCCTGTAACCCAGCATTCCCACCTAACGTTTGAATGCTACAGAGAAATATAGCATGACTTAACCTGCACATCTTGGGACTGTGGGAAACTGGAGCACCTAGAGGAAACTCCATGCAGACACAGAGAACGTGCAGAGTCTGCACAGAGAGCAACCCAAGCTGGGTATCGAACTTGGTCACAACAACTCTTGGGAGGCCATTCAGCCCATCGAGTCTGTACCGACTCACTCAAGCCCTCACTTGCACCATATTCCCATAACACCCTCCTAACCTTTCTGGTCACCAAGGACAAGTTATCATTGCCAATCCATGCAACCTGCTCGTCTTTGGACTGTGGGAGGAAACCAGAGCAAACCCACGCAGACACGGGGAGAATGTGCAGACTCTGCACAGACAGTGACCCAGCAGGGAATCGAATCTGGGACCCTGGCTCTTGTGAAGTCTCCGTGCTATCCACTTGTCCAAGCCACCTCTTGGACTCTCCCTGTTCCTCACATCTTTCCTTGGCTCACTCCAAGCTCATCTTGGCCCTGATGCCTCACCTCATGTTCCCTTAACCAGATGGTTCAGTTGAGGTCAGATGCCCTTGTTCTGAATTCCCTATGAGGGGATTATTTCTGCAGACCAAGCCTACCAAATACTTCAACACCTCAGATCAGCCTCAATCTTTAACACAGGAAGATTCAAACTCAGCCCCAGTCTTCATTCTGGCCAATCAGCATCAAGCCTGCTCAGAACAAGATGTCTCCTTTGATGTTGGAATGTTCGATTCCCAAATCCTGATGGGGGAGCTCAAAAGCAGAATAATAAGATTGGAGGGTCATTAGCCTCAATTAAAAACCATGCAGTTATTACTTACCTGCAAACAGTGAGATATCAGAGACCTGAATGAAGTTCAGGCACCAGATCACATCTCAGGGAACAGCACATGTCAGTTCTCGACAGTCACAATGTATTCCCTCCCCGGAGAGGTGGAACAGAGTATTCCCCCTCTCTGGAGTGTGGGAATTCAACAAACAGCCCCACCAGCCAGTCTCAGTTCCACAAGGAGGTCCCTGACCTGCTCACACCCCCTCCCCCACACGGGGGGCCAAATAGGGGGGCCTGAAGCAGACAGAAAATCCCCCATAAAATCTACCCTGTCAATTAGAAGAACAAAATCTACCCCTCAAGTAGAAGAACCATTCAAGGAGATGGGGTTCTTGGAGCTTGTGTGCACAAACCCCAGCCATTATTTCTATGGACTCAGACTAATGAGATGCAGAGACCAATCAGCTCCCAGACACAAGGAATCACTGCTTTATTGATAATTAATTTGATGACTGGGTGAACAGAGTTTGATTGTGTTTCCTGTACAGGAACAAGGTGATCAATGAAGCAGAGATCAGAGAGACAGCAGTCACAGTCAGGGTCACGATCAGGACCACCTCAGACCCCACACCTACAAACCAATGAAAAGCTAATGGTTAGTGAAGGAAACATTGATGGGAAAATGGAAACCAGCAGTCAGTCAACTCACCACCTGGAGACCTCTCCTGCATCCTTCCCTCATTCAGGGAGTCTGTTGCCAGGTTGGTCACATCAGTATCCAGAATGATCAGGGGTCCAAGTGGGGCCTCAGCTTCCCACCTCAATCCAACTTCACTCTCTGCAATATCAAACAGTCCAGTTAGAGAGGGGAAAGAGGAAATCTCCAACATCTAGAGGATCAATGTCCTACCAGCTTCAGCTACAAGATCTCTCCTTCCTCTGGATCCAAATCGCAGCTCCCTTGTAGCACAGTTACCCACACGGCAACAGGCACAAATGTCAATGCTCGATTCCTCCAATGGGGTCCAGCTAAGGAAGACAAAAATCAGTCAACCAACTGGGTTGTGCATCACTTCTCCACAAAAATGTGAGCGAGACAAACTTACATATTCTGCATCATCTGGAAAGTACAAGCTTTATTCCTGGAACCTCTCCGATCTACTGGAGTTACTTTCAGGTGACAGGTGATGAAAATCTGTGGGAAACATCAACACGTCGTTATTTAATGTCTCCCTCCCAACACAAGAGACCCCAATGATCAGTTTCCTCTTACCAAGGAATGGTCATCTCCAAAGAAACGGAATGCATCCAGGTCAAACCGGAGTTTGTCCATCTCCCGCTCACCACTTGGCAACACAAAGGTTGAAAAGGAGTCCTCAGCTTTGCTGTCCAGGAGGCAACTGAAGATAGATTAAAAAAGGGGACATGAAGTGAAGCCAGTGAGATGGGAGCAGCTGGAGAAAGCAGAGAGCTCCTTACCCATTGTAGTCAATAATGCTGTATCTCGGGGTGGAGTCCTTGTCTGGGCTCAAAGTAGCTACACAGCGGTCAATGTAGAGCTTCAGGGGCATGTGGTTACTCATTGAAACAGAGGCCTCAATGTGAATGAGGTCACCCAGGTAGTAGACAGTGGAACTGCGCTCTGTAAGCCAGTCACCTGAAGAACAAGAGGACAAGGGTTGGAGACAGTGGGTGTCACTCCCAGTGAGTGAAGACAGGGAATCACTCCCCATCCACCCATCACATACCATTCATTAGGCGCATGGAGAAAGAAAGATGTCCCTCTACAGACCTGGTGGAGCTGAATGGGATCTAGGTGGGCCTGATGGGGTTACTGCTCACATTGCCCTTCCTGGAAAGACAGCAAAGTCATTTTAGGACAACTTCAGAGAACACCAGCAGCTGTGGATCTTATTGGGCATCGAATAAAGAGTCTCACCTAAAGTACCGACACTCAATGGGAACGACAGCTCCATTCGTTCTCACAATGACAGATCCATGATACTCTGGGCTGTGGGTCAGGTGGGTGGTGTAGATCAGGAAATCTCCAGACATCTGAAAGATACCAGGTTAAGGAATAAAGAACTGATCTGAAATGAGAAAGTTCTCCACAGGGGCTAACAATTGACTCACCCCATCCAATTAAAACAATTCAAAGGGATTGACAGGGTCAGTGCAAAGAGGGTGCTGGGCCCCAGCTGGAGAGTCAATGGGGGGGGGGGGGGGGGGGGGGTCAATTATTTAGGATTAACATGACAATCAATTTCTTCATTCAGCAGTTTATGAATCTTAGGAATTCTCTATCCCAGGAGCTGGAAATGTTCAGTCAGAGGATATTCCAGACAGATAGATTTATTTTTGGACATTAAGGGAATCATGTTTGAGGACAGGGACATGAGGGGTTGTGGGAAGTCCATCCCTGACATGAATGAATGGGGTCCAGCCTGATCTGAAAGATCAGGGAACAGGCTGGAGGGGCTGTAAGGCCTCATCTTGTTATTAGAGTTGCTCAGCAACCCCCAGCCATTTATACAAAAAGAGATTAGCACAAGACCAGGATCAATTAACAGGGAATTGATTCAATGAAAGGGCAGCTTCAGTTAACATGAAAAGGAGCCACACATGGACAATAATATGTCGCCTGGAAATACAAACAGTTTAATCCAGGGCTCCAATGATTGGGAAAGTGGAAAAGTGTGAAGTTCCTCTTTGGTCCAATCCATCTGAATTACCATTTCATTCTGTTCATTAACACACAACCCAATTGGTTTAAACTGGACTGGAACAGAACCCTCAATTCAATTGACCTGAAGGCGGGGCAAATAGAGCTGAAAATCAACAAGAGGAAAAGCTTGGAGGAACCAAAGAGAAGCTTCCAGACCAATGGGGTTGAAGAGACTCAGACCAGTGGAAGCAAAGTACAATCCAGAATTAGAAAGCTAGTTTGGGGGGGTTTAAGACACAGGGGACGGTATCTCCTCAATATCAATGACATCTCACAAAGTGCTGGAATGAAGAGTGTGGAACAATCTCCAGCCCAAGATTAGAGCCAGAGTGGAGGTTTGACATTACCTGCAATTTGCTGCCACATTCATGGAGCCCATAGTCAAAGAGGACAGTGTGGTTCGGAGAGTAGATCCTGGTTGGCCGACAGCCTGCTGCCCCCAGGGTCAGGTCAGCAGCTTTAATCAGGTGCCTGGTTCCAAATAAATCCAGCTGGACCCTGACCAGCAGCTTGTCCTCTGCACACTGCACCATCACAGTCTGCAGTGGAGACACACTTTGACCCTCAGACACACGGAAATGGGAACCAAAGGGAGGAGGAGGGAATCTCTGAGGCACAGAGGTGGCTTTGACTCTGCTCCATGGAAACCTCTGGCCTAGAAACTGTTGCCAAGTATCAGAGGAACAAACAACTCCAACTAACACCAGCATTGGGAACAAAGCCCTCACTCCAAACTCCCCCATGATACCAAACAACTGAACCATCCTGTCCACCAGGGAGCAGCACCTTTTATACTCACAACCTGTACTCACCTGAACTCTTTTGAGATCAATCAGCTAATTATACTAAAAGAAACAAGCTCAGGGACAAATTAAAAGGGGCCGCTCCTGATCGGGGCACTGCCCAAATAATAATAATAATTTTTCTTATTGTCACAAGTAGGCTTACATTAACCTATATAATGTAAGTTAATGAAGCCACTGTGAAAATCCCCTAGTCGCCACACTCCAGCGCCTGTTCGGGTACACGGAGGGGTAATTCACAATGTCCAAATTACCGAACCGCACGTCTTTCAGGACATGTGCGGGGAAACCAGAGCACCCGGAGGAAACCCTCGCAGACACAGTGAGAACATGCTGACTCTGCACAGACAGTGACCCAAGCCGGGAATCGAACCTGGGACCCTGGCACTGTGAAGCCACAGTGCTTTCTACTGTGCTACGGTGCTGGCCCTAGTAGTTCACAAGTAGGCTTACATTAACACTGCAATGAAGTTACTGTGAAAATCCCCGAGTTGCCACATTCCAGTGCCTGATCGGGTACACTGAGGGAGAATTCAGAATGTCCAAATCACGTAACAAGCACATCTTGCAGGACTTGTGGGAGGAAACCGGAGCACCCGGAAGAAACCCATGCAGACACTGGGAGAACATGCAGACCCACAGACAGTGACCCAAGCCGGGAATCCAACCCGGAGCCCTGGCGCTCTGAAGCAGCAGTGCACTGTGCTATCGTACCGCCTAGGCCCTATCGTTTTCAGCAGTTTCATCAATGACCTTCCTTCCATCATAAGGTCAGAAGTGGAGATGTGTGTTGGTGATTTCACAATGTTCAACACCATTTGTGACTCCTCAGATACTGAAGCAGTCCATGTCCAAATGCAACAAGACCTGGAAAATAACCAGGCTTGGGCTGACAAGTGGCAAGTAACATTCATGCCACACAAGTGCCAGGCAATGACCATCCCCAATAAGAGAGATTCTAACCATTGCCCCATGACATTCAATGGCACCACCGTCTACAAGGCACAAGTCAAGAATGCGATGGAATTCTTTCCCCTTACCTGGATGAGTGCAGCTCCAACGACGCTCAAGAAGTTTACACCATCCAGGACAAAGCAGCCTGCATGATTGGCACCCCTTCCACAAATAGTCACTCCTTCCACCACCGATGCACCGTATCAGTCGTATGTACCATCTACAAGGTGAACTGCAGGAACTCACCCAAGGCCACTACCATCTAAAAGGACAAGGGCAGCAATCACCTGGGAACATCACCACCTGGAAGCTCCCCCTCCAGGTCACTGACCATTCTGACTTGGAAAGATATCGTCGTTCCTTCACTGAGACTGGGTCAAAATCCTGGAACTCCCTCCCTAATAGCACAGTGGGTGTACCTACTCCTTATGGGCTGCAGCAGTTCAAGAAGACAGCTCACCACTACCCTTTCAAGGGCAATTAGGGATGGCAATAATTGCTGGCCAGCGATGCCCACATCCTGTGAATTAATTATTTAAAAATTTGGTTATTTTGGTTCCCCCACAGGGATTGTAACAATGGACAACCAGGAGTTCCCTGCGTACCAGTGTTGTTTGTGAAAGCATTGATGGAAACTGGGACTGAAACTGCAAATTAATGAATTAATCTCTACTTCTGTGGGGTGCCTTTTACTGTACATGTATGAACTTTTCACTTTCCTACACTTGCCAGCCAGTGTTTAGTGCTGTTTGATCATGGCTACTGGTGAATATGCTGGGCTCATTTTACTTGGGCAAAGATGTCCCTGTAGATGATGCCAGAATGAAGCTGACTTTGTGATAAGTGATATCGACGTGCAACATTATTTCTGTGTTCAATTCCCATTCTGGCTCTGTTCTCAGCCTCCTGTGCTCTCCCAATGAAGCTCCAAAGAAAGCTGAGAATCGCGCCCCATGAGCACGAACCATCTGGACCCAATAAGGAGTAAACATTTTGAGATCGGAATTATTGCTCCTTCTTTTTTGGACAGCAGGAGCTGGTAATAATAGTGCTGTTGCAATTTACAGCTCCTCCAGACCCATCTTTTGTTTCTTATCCAATTCCGGTCCCCTTTCAACTTGCACCACTGACACTTTTATCATTTTAGTCACTTCTGCCTTCTAACCTATCAGAGACTTTTCTTCTGTTCTCCCCGCCTCGCCCCACCACCTTAAAACTTGTTATATTCCGAATGTCTTCCAATTCCCAACAAAAGGTTACCAACCTGAAACACTGACTACGGGAGCAATTATCCCGAAACGTTTCTCAGTGTGGTCTCTGGTGGGAACCCAGGTCAATTCCTGCCGGATGGTTTGGCGCAATGCAGATCGCAATCTACCTACACTTAGAATTTTGTTTGGAGGTTGGGGTGAGCTGCATCCTGATTGGGGAGCGCAGGGCTGAACACGCCGGCAGGTCCCTCTCCTCCGAGATCGGGGCACCATTCGTAAAGGAAGATCTGATCTCAGGCAAAAGCTCATCCCCCCACCCAGCCCCATTGCCAGTAACAGCACCCCCCCAGGTGAGCGACAGCCCGCTATGGGGACGCCAAATGCACCACCCCATGGCACTGCCAGGTTAGAACTGCGAAGGTGCCAGGGCACTGCACTGCCATGTTTCCGATCACCTGAGGGCTACAATGTTCTCCGACCCTACCCCTACCTGCGTGGTCATCACTTCTGATCTCCATCACTCTGGCTTCACACTGCGCCGGCGGGTGGGAGAATTCCAGGAGCCAGGAGAATCCGGCTTAAAACAGAACCTGCAGATTTAAATAAGGGTGTTGGGCATGAACCAGATCACGGCAGCTGGAGCGGTCAAGGAGCATCAGAAATTGTTCGACAACTGGCGCAAATCCCTTTTCGGGCCTCTCCCGGGATTTTCCCGACTTCGCAGAATTTGCACTGGGCGCAATGCGGCTGGAGAATTGCCCGCTGTTTCTCTACCGGTGCTCCCTAATATTTCCAGAAATTTCTGTTCATGTTGTACATTTAATAACTGAGCTTGTTCATCATTACTGATTTAACTAAATACAAATAACAGACTGATGCTTGAGCAAGATTTCTTTACATGTGCCAGGCATAGGTTGCTGTAAGCACATTGAATCTTGTGGAAGTTATAATTTGCCTTCTGTAATCTTTTCACAACATGGTCATGCAGAAACTTAAACAGCATTTTGTCTCCAGCACAAGTATGTTTAATGCTGTATGTTTATGTTTTTCAGAGCGATGCCTGTTTAGTGCCTGTTGATGACCCAAAGGCCACCAGTGCCACAGAGGAAATAAACACTGTGACTAGTTCTATTACGGTGCAGGAGTACTTTGCCAACAGGATGGCTCAACTGAAAAAATCAAAAACAGGGCATGAGATTGATCGAAGCAGTGCTGTTCAGGAACTCGAAGGGGGTGATTTGAATTCATTCGAAGAAGTAAAAATTAAATCCAAAAAGAAGAAAAAACGCTGCAGAGGAGATGCTGACAGGATTTGTAACTTCAACCAACTGTCTCTACCCACAAAGCAAGTCGAGGGTGAAGGTGATGTAGAACTAAATAGTGGTCTGATAGAAGACAGCCCAGTTAAGGCAAATTACCAGACTAAAAGGAACTCCCGAGAAAGCAGAGCGAAATATTCGGTGTCACCCAACCAGAATATTTGTCCTTTAGGAGAAGTTGAATCGGAAGAGGTTCAGGTTGAACAGTACTCGGCAGTAAATGAGTCATCGGAGAAGCAAAATGAGCAGGATTGGGAAGAGAATAAGAAGAAACGAAAGAAGACTAAGAAGAAAGCAACAGCCACGGGTGAAGATGAGGTTTCTCAATCCTGTCATTCAATAGAAAGGAGGAGGAAAAAGAAAGAAAAGAAATAGGAGATTTGGGACATGCTGAAATTGGTGGCCACATTTTTAATTGAAAACTATCCAAATGACTTATTTTATTACTAATTGCAGAGTACTTAAATTGTTCCTCTACATTAAGGGCGTTGTAGCCTCACAGCGACTGTTGGAATTAAATTTAAGCAGCAAGCTTGGTAATGGAGAATGGAATACTTGAAGTAAGGAAAGCGATTAAAAGCATGTTTAAACAATTTTCTTATAAATGCACAAAATAAAATGAGTATGCTTATTTGTGGGTATTGACAATAGAGGGCACGATCAAACGGCCTCGTCGCGCCCGAGTCGGTGACGCGACAAGACAATTAAATCTGGGAAGAGGCCTCTCGCTAGATTTGCGACGCTCGGAACGCCTCGCGAGATCTCGTGAGACATCACAATCTGGATCTTGCCCTCACTGGGTGGCATCCGGATATACATCTCAAATGATCCATTCGGCTCATTTAAATATATCGGCGCCCAATTCGGCCGCAGTCCGGGCACTAGCAGCCTCGCCTGGGAGACCTTGCCATGGTGCTGTCCAGGCAATCGGTGACCTGCCGCAGGTAACTGGACAGGGTGGCACCCTGGCACTGATGCCATCTGGGCACCTTTGCACAACCAGCCTTGCACTCTGATATTGCCACTTGGCTACCCTGGCACTGCCACCTGGGCATCAGCCTGGCACTGCCAGGCCAGCAGTGCCAAGCTGCCCAGAACTAATGTTTGTTTTTGGTAAGATCGTGCTATAAGTGTGGGTAAATATCATTGTGGATTTCACTGAAAAAAACGGCAAGAAATATTCTGCCAAACTCATCCAAAATGGTACTTCGAATTATTTCTTAAAAATTTTTTTTTTCCCAGCTTTTTCATTTTACACAATACAAAATAAACACGTCTGTGTAGACCGGGTACAATTTACAAAAGCCAGACATTGGAGGTACCCATAGTCCCTAACCACCCCCCCCCCTTACCCATCACCAACTCCCCTGTCCCTTTTATTTTACTTTATTCAATATTTACATCTGTACATTGTACAATAGGTGAGCGATACAGTTCGATGTATAGTTTTGTTACTGTTGGCCATATTATGGGATGCACAGTGGTTAGCACTGCTTCTTCACAGCGCCTGGGACCTGGGTGTTGTCGTCACCACTAGCTGAATTATATGTATTACGGTAAGACACATATACTAGAGGTACATGGGTAAATCCCTGCCTGCTGGCTCCGCCCAGTAGGCGGCGTATAAATGTGTGTGCTCGCCGGTGCTGCAGCCATTCTGGTAGCAGCTACAGGAGGCGCAACATCTTTGCTCAATAAAGCCTCGGTTATTCCACTACTCTCGTCTTTGTGGTAATTGATAGTGCATCACTGGGTTCGCTTCCCAGATTGGGTCACTGTCTATGCAAAGTCTGCACATTCTCCCCATATCTGCGTGAGTTTCTTCCGGGTGCTCGTTTTCCTCCCACAAGTCCCAAAAGACGTGCTTGTGAGGTGAATTAGTCATTCTGAAGACCGTTCACACTGGTCTTCCACCTCCGGGAAGAACCTGTTCATGTGGGTTCTGGTTAGGTGCGCTCTAAGCACCACTTTGTACTGCATGAGACTTAGCCTTGTGCAGGAGGTGGTAGAGTTCACCCTCCTCAGTGCTTCGCTCCAGAGTCCCCACCCTATGTTTGTCCCTAGTTCGTCCTCCCACTTCTCTCGTGCTCCATGTAAGGGTGTTCTCACCTTCCTAAAAGTTGTCCCTAAATGTCCCGACAGTTCCCCTTCTCAATACTGTCCACGTCCAGCAGTTCCTCCTGCAATGTGTCGCTCAGGGCCCGAGGGTACCTCGCCATCTCCTTGCAGTAAAAGTTTGTGACTTGCAAGTGTTGGAGCTCCTGTCCGTTCGGTAGCTCCAGTCTTCCAGTCAGCTGGTCCAGGGTTGTGAGTCTGTCCCCCATGTAAAAGTCCCTAATCGCTCTCGTCCCCCCGGCCTGTCTCCACTTCTTTACACTGGGTCAAACATGGCTGGTGGGTATTTGTGGTTACCGCATATGTGGGCCAGGGTGCACATCTCTGTTAAGCTGATGTACGGTCTCATCTCGTTCCAGATTTTAATGTAGCTACCACCAGTGGACTGGATGTGCAATTTGCTAGGATGATTGGGAGCACTGTCATGGCTCAGCCTCCTGTACAGGAGGACACCTCCATTTTCACCCATTCCTTGGTCGGCTCCTTTACTCATCCCCTCGCTCTCTCGGTTTCCCAGTGGTAGTATTGCAGGTTCGGAAAGGGCTAGGCCTCCCATATTTCTTCTCTGCAGTGTATTTTTAGGGATTCTTGCCCACACAAATGCCATAATCATTTTGTCTATTGCTTGGAAAAAGGCCTTGGGGATGAAGATCGATATGGATCTTCTCAATGGTATTGAAATTTCAGAGTTAAGTTCCTGCCCAGTGAGGCTCCTAATTGAGAGAGCTATGTTACATTTATTCTAATCTTGTGTGACCTTCCCTGACAGCTTAATCTAGATCGTACTATTTATTTCAACTTTTTCACTAATAGTTTTTGTCCTTTTTAAAAACGTTTTAGCATTTAATAGATTTTCAGCCCCCTTCATAATGATAATACTGGGACAGCAAACCCTGTGGAGAAGCAGGAAATCATTCTGATCTTCCACATTTAACTACGGCTGTAGATACTGGAAGTTGTGTTATCAGCCTTGCACTGTACATAGAACATAGAACATAGAACGATACAGCGCAGTACAGGCCCTTCGGCCCACCATGTTGCACCGACATGGGAAGTCAAAAAACAAAAGCCATCTAACCTACACTATGCCATTATCATCCATATGCTTATCCAATAAACTTTTAAATGCCCTCAATGTTGGCGAGTTCACTACTGTTGCAGGTAGGGCATTCCACGGCCTCACCACTCTTTGCGTAAAGAACCTACCTCTGACCTCTGTCCTATATCTATTACCCCTCAGTTTAAGGCTATGTCCCCTCGTGCTAGCCATTTCCATCCGCGGGAGAAGGCTCTCACTGTCCACCCTATCTAACCCTCTGATCATCTTGTATGCCTCAATTAAGTCACCTCTTAACCTTCTTCTCTCAAACGAAAACAGCCTCAGGTCCCTCAGCCTTTCCTCAAAAGATCTTCCCTCCATACCAGGCAACATTCTGGTAAATCTCCTCTGCACCCGCTCCAAAGCTTCCACGTCCTTCCTATAATGCGGTGACCAGAACTGTACGCAATACTCCAAATGCGGCCGTACCAGAGTTCTGTACAGCTGCAACATGACCTCCCGACTCCGGAACTCAATCCCTCTACCAATAAAAGGCCAACACTCCATAGGCCTTCTTCACAACCCTATCAACCTGGGTGGCAACTTTCAGGGATCTATGTACATGGACACCTAGATCCCTCTGCTCATCCACACTTCCAAGAACTTTACCATTAGCCAAATATTCCACATTCCTGTTATTCCTTCCAAAGTGAATCACCTCACACTTCTCTACATTAAACTCCATTTGCCACCTCTCAGCCCAGCTCTGCAGCTTATCTATGTCCCTCTGTGTAGCGCACAATGACTTACGAGCGACGAATAGAGATGAAGTCGATGAGGCTTTATTAAGCGTGACTTGTTCCCCGCAGTTCAGCAACAGACTGGAGCTGCGGGGAGAACTCCTGGTTCTTACACTCCGCCTTCAGGGCGGAGCTAGAGATCAACAGCCAACCGGGACCCGGGATCTGTCAGCCAATGGCATCACGGCTTTACAGTCCCACATGACCCCTAATGCATACTACCACATTCACCCCTTGTTAAAAATGAACACGGCGGGGTGGTGCTTCGCATGGTGGTAGGGGTTTACAAGGCTGGTCCTGGGAAGAAAAAAACTTTTTGCATGTCATTATAGTGCCCTACACTGGGATATGTACAGGGTTTGTGAACTATTTACAATATTCGTAAGAGGAACAGAACCTTCTCGTTATAGTCCCACAACATTGTGTTACACCGATGCCACGAGTCGAGCGGGCGGTCTGGTCTTCCTTGTCGATCGCCTCAGCCCCGGTGCTGGTGACGGTGCTTGTTCCAGCGTTGTCGTCTCCGGGAGCTTTACGGTGTCTACTTCTGCTTCACTCCTGGTCGGACATGGGAGGAGGACCGATCCTCCCGGGAAGGGGGCAGTCGCGGGGTGCGCCGGTGGCAGGGAGGGGGTGATCGGTGTCGGGGGGGTGTGCATGTTGCCGGCGGGCGCCAGGTCTCGCAGTGAGACCGTGTCCTGTCGGCCGTCGGGGTACGCCACGTAGGCGTACTGTGGGTTCGCGTGGAGGAGGTGAACCCTCTTGACCAACGGGTCCGACTTGTGCGCCCGCACATGTTTCCGGAGCAAGATGGGTCCTGGGGTCGCCAGCCAGGTCGGCAGCGACGTTCCGGAGGAGGACTTCCTGGGGAAGACAAGGAGGCGCTCATGAGGCGTTTGATTACTGGTGGTACACAGCAGCGACCGGATGGAGTGGAGAGCGTCTGGGAGGACCACCTGCCACCGTGAAACTGGGAGATCCCTGGACCGTAGGGCCAGTAGGACGGTCTTCCAGACCGTGCCGTTCTCCCTCTCTACTTGCCCGTTCCCCCGGGGGTTGTAGCTGGTCGTCCTGCTCGAGGTTATACCCTTGCTGAGCAGGAACTGGCGCAGCTCGTCACTCATGAAGGAGGACCCCCTGTCGCTATGGATATATGCAGGGCAACCGAACAGTGTGAATATGGTGCTAAGGGCTTTAATAACTGTGGCCGCTGTCATGTCGGGGCAGAGGATGGCGAAAGGGAAACGAGAGTACTTGTCCACCACGTTCAGGAAGTATGTGTTGCGGTCGGTGGAGGGGAGGGGCCCTTTGAAATCCAGACTGAGGCGTTCAAAGGGACGGGAAGCCTTGATCAGGTGCGCTCTATCCGGCCTGAAAAAGTGCGGTTTGCACTCTGCGCAGATGTGGCAGTTCCTGGTGACTGTACGGACCTCCTCCACGGAGTAGGGGAGGTTGCGGGACTTTATAAAATGGTAGAACCGAGTGACCCCCTGGTGGCAGAGGTCCTCGTGGAGGGTTTGGAGACGGTCTATTTGTGCGTTGGCACATGTGCCGCGGGATAGGGCATCGGACGGCTCGTTCAGCTTTCCGGGATGGTACAAGATCTCGGAGTTGAAGGTGGAGAGCTCGATCCTCCACCTTAAGATCTTGTCATTTTTAATTTTGCCCCGCTGTGCATTATCGAACATGAAAGCTACCGACCGTTGGTCAGTGAGGAGAGTGAATCTCCTGCCGGCCAGGTAATGCCTCCAATGTCGCACAGCTTCCACTATGGCTTGGGCTTCCTTTTCCACTGAGCAGTGGCGGATTTCTGAGGCGTGGAGGGTTCGGGAGAAGAAGGCCACGGGTCTGCCCGCTTGGTTAAGGGTGGCCGCTAGAGCTACGTCGGAGGCATCGCTCTCGACCTGGAAGGGGAGGGACTCGTCGATAGCGCGCATCGCGGCCTTTGCGATATCCGCTTTGATGCGGCTGAAGGCCTGGCGAGCCTCTGCCGACAGGGGGAAGGTAGTAGTCTGTATTAGTGGGCGGGCCTTGTCTGCATACTGGGGGACCCACTGGGCGTAATATGAAAAAAAAACCCAGGCATCGTTTCAGGGCTTTGGAGCAGTGGGGAAGGGGAAATTCCATAAGGGGGCGCATGCGTTCGAGGTCGGGGCCTATTATCCCATTGCGCACTATGTATCCCAGGATGGCCAGCCGGTTTGTGCTAAACACGCACTTGTCCTCGTTGTATGTGAGGTTCAAGGCGTTTGCGGTCTGGAGGAATTCTTGGAGGTTGGCGTCGTGGTCCAGCTGATCGTGGCCGCAGATGGTTACGTTGTCGAGATACGGGAACGTGGCCTGTAACCAGTGTTGATCAACCATTCGGTCCATCTCCCGTTGGAAGACCGAGACCCCGTTTGTGACGCCAAATGGGACCCTTAGGAAGTGGTATAGTCGCCCATCTGCCTCGAAGGCTGTGTACTTGCGGTCACTTGGGCGGATGGGGAGCTGGCGATAGGCGGACTTGAGGTCCACGGTGGAGAAGACCTTATATTGGGCGATCCGATTTACCATGTCGGATATGCGGGGGAGAGGGTACGCATCTAGCTGTGTGTACCTGTTGATGGTCTGGCTATAGTCTATGACCATCCTTTGCTTCTCCCCGGTCTTTACTACTACCACCTGTGCTCTCCAGGGACTATTGCTGGCCTGGATTATGCCTTCCTTCAGCAACCGCTGGACTTCGGACCGGATAAATGTCCGGTCCTGAGCGCTGTACCGTCTGCTCCTAGTGGCGACGGGTTTGCAATCCGGGGTGAGGTTTGCAAACAAGGATGGCGGTTCAACTTTGAGGGTTGCGAGGCCGCAGATAGTGAGTGGGGGTATAGGGCCGCCGAATTGAAACGTTAGGCTCTGCAGGTTGCACTGGAAATCTAATCCCAGTAATGTGGGCGCGCAGAGTTGGGGAAGGACGTAGAGCCTTTAGTTTTTAAACTCCCTTCCTTGCACCGTTAGGGTCACTATGCAGAACCCTTTGATCTCTACGGAGTGGGATCCTGCAGCTAGGGAAATCTTTTGCGTACTGGGACGGATGGTCAAAAAACAGCGTCTTACCGTCGTCGGGGTGGATGAAGCTTTCGGTTCTCCCGGAGTCGATCAGGCAAGGTGTCTCGTGTACGTTGATCAGCACCGTTGTTGTCGTCGTCTGGAGCGTCCGGGGCCATGCTTGATCCAGCGTCACCGAGGCCAGATGTGGTCGTAATGTCTCAGCGTCTTCTTCGGACTCCGTGGAGCCGTCGATGCTGGGGTCCATTGTTGTCAACCAAGATGGCGGCGTCCATGAATCGCACGCGGCCGGGGGTGGACAAAATGGCCGCCCCCACGGATTGCACGTGGTCGGGGGTGGACAAAATGGCCGCCCCCATGCATCGCACATGGCTGGGGGTCACAAGATGGCGGCGCCCATCCTCCCCTCGTGGTGGCCAAAACCCAAAATGGCGGCGCCTGCGGGTCGCACATGGGGCGCTGGGGGGGTTGGGGAGCGTTTGGGATGCGCTGGACTCTTTCTTCTCCGGGGACAGCGGCGACCCCCCGGGACCGGCACACAGCCGCGAAATGGCCCTTTTTGCCACAGCTCTTGCAAATCGCTGCGCGGACCGGGCAGCGCTGCCGGGGGTGTTTCGCCTGCCCTCAGAAATAGCAGCGTGCCCCCCCGGGATGACCTGGCGTCTGAACCGCGCAAGCCTGTGAGGGGGGTCCACGGAGCCCACGCGCGGGCGTTTTGCGCGGCCACATCTAGGGAAGCTGCAAGGGCCCGTGCCTCTGAGAGTCCTAGCGACTCTTTTTCTAACAGTCTTTGGCGGATTTGGGGAGAGTTCATACCTGCCACAAACGCATCGCGAATTAACATGTCCGTGTGTTCAGCCGTGTTTACCGGCGGGCAGCTGCAGGCCCGTCCCAAAATTAGCAGCGCGGTGTAGAATTAGTCTAGCGATTCTCCGGGACTTTGCCGTCTCGTTGCGAGTTGGTAACGTGCGTTGACCTGGTTCACTGGGCGAACGTAGATGCTCTTTAGTGCTGCGAACGTCGTCTGGAAATCCTCTGCGTCTTCTATGAGAGGGTAAATTTCCGGGCTAACCCTCGAATGCAGGACCTGCAGTTTCTGGTCTTCTGTGATCCGGCCGGGGGCCGTTCGGAGGTAGCCTTCGAAACAAGCTTGCCAGTGTTTAAAAACTGCTGCTGAGTTCACTGTGTGGGGGCTGATCCGCAGGCATTTCGGGGCGATCCTGAGCTCCATAGTCCTTTAAGCACGCTTAATAAATTGTAGCGCACAATGACTTACGAGCGACGAATAGAGATGAAGTCGATGAGGCTTTATTAAGCGTGACTTGTTCCCCGCAGTTCAGCAACAGACTGGAGCTGCGGGGAGAACTCCTGGTTCTTATACTCCACCTTCAGGGCGGAGCTAGAGATCAACAGCCAACCAGGACCCGGGATCTGTCAGCCAATGGCATCACGGCTTCACAGTCCCACATGACCCCTAATGCATACTATCACACTCTGTTACCTGCTACATCCTTCCGCATTGTCGACAACACCACCGACTTTAGTGTCGTCTGCAAGTTTACTCACCCACCCTTCTGCGCCCTCCTCTCGGTCATTGATAAAAATGACAAACAGCAACGGCCCCAGAACAGATCCTTGTGGTACGCCACTTGTAACTGAACTCCATTCTGAACATTTCCCATCAACCACCACCCTCTGTCTTCTTTCAGCTAGCCAATTTCTGATCCACATCTCTAAATCACCCTCAATCCCCAGCCTCCGTATTTTCTGCAATAGCCTACCGTGGGGAACCTTATCAAACGCTTTGCTGAAATCCATATACACCACACCAACTGCTCTACCCTCATCTACCTGTTCAGTCACCTTCTCAAAGAACTCGATAAGGTTTGTGAGGCATGACCTACCCTTCACAAAGCCATGCTGACTATCCCTAATCATATTATTCCTATCTAGATGATTATAAATCTTGTCTCTTATAATCCCCTCCAAGACTTTACCCACAACAGACATGAGGCTCACCAGTCTATAATTGCCGGGGTTGTCTCTACCCCCTTCTTGAACAAAGGGACCACATTTGCTATCCTCCAGTCCTCTGGCACTATTCCTGTAGCCAATGATGACATAAAAATCAAAGCCAAAGGCCCAGCAATCTCTTCCCTGGCTTCCCAGAGAATCCTAGGATAAATCCCATCAGGCCCCGGGGACTTATCTATTTTCAGCCTGTCCAGAATTGCCAACACCTCTTCCCTACGTACCTCAATGCCATCTATTCTAATAGCCTGGGTCTCAGCATTCTTCTCCACAACATTATCTTTTTCCTGAGTGAATACTGACGAAAAATATTCATTTAGTATCTCACCTATCTCTTCAGACTCCACACACAACTTCCCAACCCTGTCCTTGACTGGCCCTATTCTTACCCTAGTCATTCTTTTATTCCTGACATACCTATATAAAGCTTTTGGGTTTTCCTTGATCCTACCTGCCAAATACTTCTCATGTACCCTCCTTGCTCGTCTTAGCTCTCTTTAGATCCTTCCTCGCTACCTTGTAACTATCAAGCGCCCCAACTGAAACGTCACACCTAATCTTCACATAGGCCTCCTTCCTCCTCTTAACAAGAGATTCCACTTCTTTGGTAAACCACGATTCCCTCGCTCGACGCCTTCCTCCCTGCCTGACCGGTACGTACTTATCAAGAACACGCAGAAGCTGATCCTTGAACAATCTCCACATATCCAGTGTGCCCAACACTTGCAGCCTACTTCTCCAACCTACCCCTCCCAAGTCATGTCTAATGGCATCATAATTGCCCTTCCCCCAGCTATAACTCTTGCCCTGCGGGGTATACTTATCCCTTTCCATCACTAACGTAAACGTCAACGAATTGTGGTCACTGTCCCCAAAGTTCTCACCTACCTCCAAATCTAACACCTGGCCTGGTTCATTACCCAAAACCAAATCCAATGTGGCCTCTCCTCTTGTTGGCCTGTCGACATATTGTGTCAGGAAACCCTCCTGCACACATTGTACAAAAAACGACCCATCTAATGTACTCGAACTATATCTTTTCCAGTCAATATTTGGAAAGTTAAAGTCTTCCATAATAACTACCCTGTTACTTTCGCTCTTATCCAGAATCATCTTCGCCATCCTTTCCTCTACATCCCTAGAACTATTTGGAGGCCTATAGAAAACTCCCAACAGGGTGACCTCTCCTTTCCTGTTTCTAACCTCAGCCCATACTACCTCAGAAGAAGAGTCCCCATCTAGCATCCTCTCCGCCACCGTAATACTGTTTTTGACTAGCAGCGCCACACCTCCCCCTTCCTCTATAATATAAATAAATATATTTAAGAAAGGTAAGGCCATTGCTTTCAACAGATCATGTACAATTTACATTGCTTTGCCTGTCACTAATTCATACCAACGGCGATAGATGATTTATCCATTGCCAAAACCAGTGAAAGAGTTTCTATTCTGGTGGGCTGCTCCTCTCAGACAATTTGATGATCAAATCCTCAGTCAAGTCTGGTATCGATCTAGCCCAGAGCGGGTTCGTTCGCATTCAATCCCTGGCATGTGCCCAAATAGCCGATTTCATCCCAGAAGATTTATCCAAAAACTCAGGTATACAGAACCCAGATTGAAAATGAAATGAAAATCGCTTATTGTCACAAGTAGGCTTCAAATGAAGTTACTGTGAAAAGCCCCTAGTCGCCACATTCCGGCGCCTGTTCGGGGAGGCTGTTACGGGAATCGAACCGTGCTGCTGGCCTGCCTCAGTCTGCTTTCAAAGCCAGCGATTTAGCCCTGTGCTAAACAGCCCCGGGAAGCACGGTAGCATAGTGGTTAGCACTGTTGCTTCACAGCGCCAGGGTTCAATTCCCACCTTGGGTCACTGTCTGGGCAGAGTCTCCCGGATCTCCGGTTTCCTCCCACAGTCCAATGATGTGCAGATTAGGTGGATTGGCCGTTCTAAATTGCCTTTAATGTCCAATGTGGTACGATGGGGGATAGGGTGGAGGTGTGGGTTTCAGTAGGGTGCTCTTTCCAAGGATCAGACACGATGGGCTGGATGGCTTCCTTCTGCACATTTTGTGACATTTAATCCTATCTGTCCACCTTTCATTCCTATAACTTGCCCTCTCAAGAGATTTTAATTATATAAAAATGAACTATGAACTCGTTGAGAGAATATTTTCTTTTTGATTCATTATTGCCACATGTATTAGGATACAGTGAAAAGTATTGTTTCTTGCATGCTGTCCAAACAATGCATACCGTACATAGGGAAGGAAGGAGAAACTGCAGAATATAATGTTACAGTTATAGCAAGGTGTAGAGAAAAGATCAACTTAATACGGGGTAGGTCCATTCAAAAGTCTGATGACAGCAGGGAAGATGCCATTCTTGAGTTGGTTGGTACGTGACCTCAAACTTCGGTATCTTTTTCCTGACAGAAGAAGGTGGAAGAGAGTGTCTGGGGTGCGGTCACCTCAACCTTGGTGACTTCTGGGTTTTGTACTATTGCTTGCGTCTGAACATGAAGTTAAGAATTAACTCTGGCATTTCTATTTGCTTACTAAACATGAAAGCGGGATTGCCATATTGAAAATGGTTAAATCTATTATCAAAAAAATGTGGATGTAACAACAGATGCCAACGAAAACTAAATATTATATTTCAATTAAAATAATCAAATCCTATTGTGTAGAAAGAGGCCATTCTGCTCGTCCTGGCTGTGCTGCCTCTTTGAAAAGAGCTACCCAGATTGCCCCACTCCAGATTGTCCCCTTAATCCCTTCAATTACCCCCTTGAAGTACATATCCAGTTGCTCTTTTGAACGGTACTGATTCCACCACACTTTCAGTTCATGCCTTTCAGATTTTACCAACCATACACGTGAAGAAATTTCTCATTTCCCCGAAAGTTTGTTTGCCAACTATTTTAACCTCAATTTTAAATACATGTACAGTGTCTCTGTTAAGTTTGCTCTCCTATTATGATGCCTGGATAGGCTCCAACAGTGGCTAGGATACTGGACAGAAATCCCCAACATTTTATTTTTTGTATGATTGAGGGGAAAGGATACCTCACTCCCAAGAGTCATTTCATACAAAATAGGGATATGATATAGTATTAAAATTTCTTTAAAATCAGAGAATCATAAGAAGTTACAGTGCAGAAGGAGGCCATTCAGCCCATCGAGTCTACACCGGCTCCTGAAAGAACATCCTACCCAAGCCCACACCTCCACTGTATCCCCGTAACCCAGCAAACCCACCCACCTTTCGGACAATTTAGCATGACAAATCCACCTAACCGGCACATCTTTGGACTGTGGGAGGAAAGTGGAGCACCCGGAAGAAACTCCATGCAGACACGTGGAGAATGTAGACTCCGCACAGAAAGCATGCTGACTCCGCACAGACAGCAACCCAAACTGGGAATCAAACCTGGTCACAACAACTCCCTCGGAGGCCATTTGGCCCATCGAGTCTGCACCGACCCACTTAAGCCCTCACTTTCACCCTATCCCTGTAACACTCAATAACCCCTTGGAAATGACATCTCAGAGATTTGTGCGGCATTGATGAATAACTTACGCTTTGCTTTTGTTATGTATATGCAAGCGTTTGCACTTGCGATTAATGTATGAAAAGCAGAAGTTAACTTAGTAATAAGAGCAGACTATATTTGATACTTCATTTAAAAAAATTATATAATGTCACTGATGTTCACTGATCTGCAAGAGGTGGGATTTATTTTTGGGCTGGCATTCATAGAATTTACAGTGCAGAAGGAGGCCATTCGGCCCATCGTGTCTGCACCAGCTCTTGGAAAGAGCACCCTACCCAAGGTCAACACCGCCACCCTATCACCATAACCCAGTAACCCCACCACAACACTAAGGGCAATTTATCATGGCCAATCCACCTAACCTGCACATCTTTGGACTGTGGGAGGAAACCCACGCACACACAGGGAGGATGTGCAGACTCCGCACAGACAGTGACCGAAGCCGGAATCGATCCTGGGACCCTGGAGCTGTGAAGCAATTGTGCACTATGTTTATAAATTCATGTACATTATAAAATCATAAATACTCAATAAAATGTTTTATAAAAATCTATTGGGTCAATCAAAAAATGACTTAGGATTCAATTATTGATTATATATCTTATTGTGTAGAAAGAGACCATTCTGCTCGTCCTGGCTGTGCTGCCTCGGAGTTCCCAGATTGTCCCACTCCCGATTTTCGCCTTAAGTACATATCCAGTTGCTCTTTGAAAGTTACTGATTCCACAAGACCGTGCGTTTCAGATTTTACCAACAACACACAAAGAAATTTCTCGTTTCCCCAAAAGTTATTTTGCCAAATATTCTAACCCCTCAATTTTAAATACATGTACTAGGTCCTGGTTAAGTTTCCTCTTTTCCAAGAACAATCGCCAGTCTCTCCTATTACGATGCTGCACCAGACCCCAACAGTGGCTAGGATACTGGACAGAAAGTTTTGTACGACTGAGGGGAAAAGCTACCTCGTTCCAGGAGCGATTTCACACAAAATAGGGATTATGGTATAGTATTAAAGTTTCTTTAAAATCAATGTCAGAGAATTTACAGTGCTGAAGGAGGCCATTCAGCCCATTGAGTCCCCAAGCTGGGAATTGAACCTGGTCACAACAAATCCCTCTTGGATTCTCCCTGTTCCTCCATCTCTTCTTAGGGTCACTCCAAGCTCATCTTGGCCTTGATGCCTCACCTCTTTCTCTTATCCAGAAGGTTCAGTTTGTGGTCAGGTGCCCTTGTTCTTAATTCTCGAGGGGATTATTTCTGCAGACCCAGCCGACAAAATCCTTCAACACCTCAGATCAGCCTCAATCTTTAACACAGGAAGATTCAAACTCAGCCCCAGTCTTCATTCTGGCCAATCAGCATCAAGCCTGCTCAGAACAAGATGTCTCCTTTGACATTTGATTCCCAAATCCTGATGAGGTCCATAGCAGAATAATAAGATTGGAGGGGCCATTAGCCCAGATTAAAAACCAGATTCCATCTGTATCATTTACCTGCAAACATTTTGCAAACCGAGATCAGAATGAAGTTCAGCCACCAGATCAGGTCTCTGGGGATCAACACTGTCAGTTCTCGACAGTCACACAATGTTCCCCTCTCAGGGGGAGGGATCCAGGTATCAGCCAGGCTCAGCTCCACAAGAAGGTCCCAGACCTGCTCACACCCCCTCCCCCACACTGGGTGGCCAAACAAGGGGGGGGGGGGGGGGGGGGGGAAAAAGACTGAACATACAGAAAATTAATCAGTCCCCATAAAAACTACACTCAATTAGTGGAACCATTCAAGGAGATGAGTTGGAGCTTTCAGTGCACAAACCCCAGCCGTTATTTCAATGGACTCAGACTAATGAGATGCAGAGACCAATCAGCTCCCAGACAATAGCAACCACTGCTTTATTGATAATTAATTTGATGACTGGGTGAACAGAGTTTGATTGCGTTTCCTGTACAGGAACAAGGTGATCAATGAAGCAGAGATCAGAGAGACAGCCGTCACAGTCAGGGTCACGATCAGGACCACCTCAGACTCCACACCTACAAACCAATGAGAAGCTAATGGTTAGTGAAGGAAACACTGATGGGAAAATGGAAACCAGCAGTCAGCCAACTCACCACCTGGAGACTTCTCCTGCATCCTTCCCTCATTCAGGGAGTCCATTGCCAGCTTGGTCACATCAGTATCCAGAATGATCAGGGGTCCAAGTGAGGCCTCAGCTTCCCACTTCAATCCAACTTCACTCTCTGCAATATCAAACATTGCAGTTAGAGAGGGGAAAGGGGAAATCTCCAACATCTAGAGGATCAATGTCCTACCAGCTTCAGCTACAAGATCTCTCCTTCCTCTGGATCCAAATCGCAGCTCCCTTGTGGCACAGTTACCCACACGGCAACAGGCACAAATGTCAATGCTCGATTCCTCCAATGGGGTCCAGCTAAGTAAGACAAACATCAGTCAACCAACTGGGTTGTGCATCATTGAGAGAGAGAGAAAGGGGGGAGAGAGAGAGAGAGAGAGAAAGGGGGGAGAGAGAGAGAGAGAGAGAGAAAGGGGGGAGAGAGAGAGAGAGAGAGAGAAAGGGGGGAGAGAGAGAGAGAGAGAGAAAGGGGGGAGAGAGAGAGAGAGAGAGAAAGGGGGGAGAGAGAGAGAGAGAGAGAAAGGGGGGAGAGAGAGAGAGAGAGAAAGGGGGGAGAGAGAGAGAGAGAGAGAAAGGGGGGAGAGAGAGAGAGAGAGAGAAAGGGGGGAGAGAGAGAGAGAGAGAGAAAGGGGGGAGAGAGAGAGAGAGAGAGAAAGGGGGGAGAGAGAGAGAGAGAGAGAAAGGGGGGAGAGAGAGAGAGAGAGAGAAAGGGGGGAGAGAGAGAGAGAGAGAGAGGGGGGAGAGAGAGAGAGAGGGGGGAGAGAGAGAGAGAGGGGGGAGAGAGAGAGAGAGGGGGGAGAGAGAGAGAGAGGGGGGAGAGAGAGAGAGAGAGGGGGGAGAGAGAGAGAGAGAGGGGGGAGAGAGAGAGAGAGGGGGGAGAGAGAGAGAGAGAGGGGGGAGAGAGAGAGAGAGAGGGGGGAGAGAGAGAGAGAGAGGGGGGAGAGAGAGAGAGAGGGGGGAGAGAGAGAGAGAGGGGGGAGAGAGAGAGAGAGGGGGGAGAGAGAGAGAGAGGGGAGAGAGAGAGAGAGAGGGGGGAGAGAGAGAGAGAGAGAGAGGGAGGAGACAGAAAAACATTACATATTCGGTGTCTTCTGGAAAGTACAAGCTTTGTTCCTGGAATCTCTCCGATCCACTGGAGTTACTTTCAGGTGACAGGTGATGAAAATCTGAGGGAAACATCAACACGTCGTTATTTAATGTCTCCCTCCCAACACAGAGACCCCAATGATCAGTTTCCTCTTACCAAGGAATGGTCATCTCCAAAGAAACGGAATGCATCCAGGTCAAACCAGAGCTTGTCCATCTCCCGCTCACCACTTGGCAACACAAAGGTTGAAAAGGAGTCCTCAGCTTTGCTGTCCAGGAGGCAACTGAAGAGAGATTTAAAAAAAAGGGACAGGTAGTGAATCAAGTGAAGCCAGTGAGATGGGAGCAGCTGGAGAAAGCAGAAAGCTCCTTACCCATTGTGGTCAACAATGCTGTATCTCGGGGTGGAGTCCTTGTCTGGGCTCAATGTAGCTACACAGCGGTCAATGTAGAGCTTCAGGGGCATGTGGTTACTCATTGAAACAGCGGCTTCAATGTGAATGAGGTCACCCAGGTAGTAGACAGTGGAAGTGCGCTCGGTGAGCCAGTCACCTGAAGAACAAGAGGACAAGGGTTGGAGACAGTGGGTGTCACTCCCAGTGAGTGAAGGCAGGAACTCACTCCATCCACCCATCACATACCATTCATTAGGCGCAGGGAGAATGAAAGTAGTCCTTCGCCAGACCTGGTGGAGCTGAAAGGGATCCAGGTGGGCCTGATGGGGTTACTGCTCACATTGCCCTTCCTGGAAAGACAGCAGAGTCATTTTAGGACAACTTCAAAGAACACCAGTGGATCTTATTGGGCATTGAATAACGATTCTCACCTAAAGTAACGACACTCAATGGGAACGACAGCTCCATTCGTTCTCACAATGACAGATCCATGATACTCTGGGCTGTGGGTCAGGTGGGTGGTGTAGATCAGGAAATCTCCAGACATCTGAAAGACACCAGGTTAAGGAAAGAAGAACTGATCTGAAATGAGAAAGTTCTACACAGGGGTTAACAATGAACTGCTCATCCAATTAAAACAAGTCTCAAGGGGATTGACAGGGTCAGTGCAAAGAGGGTGCTGGGCCCCAGCTGAAGAGTCAGGGACACATGGGGAGGTGAGAGGAGGGGTGTGGGGAGGGGGTCATCTCAGGTCAGGGGTCAAACATTTAGGATAAACACGACAATGAATTCCTTCATTTAGCAGCTCATGAATCCTCTATCCCAGAGAGCTGGGAATGCTCAGTCACAAGAGGGAATTCAGGACAGATGGATTTATTTTTGGACATTAAGGGAATCATGTTGAGGACAGGGAGGGTTGTGGGAAGTCCATCCCTGACATTAATGAATGGGGTCCAGCCCTGATCTGAATGATCAGGGAACAGGCTGAAGGAGCTGTATGACCCCCCATCTTATTATGAATGTTGCTCAGCAATCCCCAGCCATTTATACAAAGAGAAATCATTAGCACAAGACCAGGATCAATTAACAGGGAATTGATTCAATAAAAGGACAGCTCCAGCTAACATGAAAAGAAGCCACAAGTTGACAATAGTACAGAGCCAGGAAATAGATCAGTTTTAAGCAAGGGCTCCATTAACTGGGAAAGTGGAAAGTTGCTCTTTCATCCAACCCATCTGAATTCCCATTTCATTCCGTTCATTAGCACCCAACCCAATTGGATTAAACTGGATTGAAACTAAACCCTCAGTTCAATTGATCTGAACGAGGGGGAAATAGAGAAAAATCAACAAGAGGAAAGGTTTGGAGGAACCATAGAGAAGCTACCAGACTAATGGGGTTGAAGAGACTCAGACCAGTGGAAGCAAAGTACAATCCAGAATAGAAAGCTAGTTTGGGGGTTTAAGACACAGGAGACCGGTATCTCCTCAATATCAATGACATCTCACCAATGGAATGAAGAGTGTGGAACAATCTCCAGCCCAAGCTTAGAGCCAGAATTGAAGTTTGACATTACCTGCAATTTGCTGCCACACTCATGGAGCCCATAGTCAAAGAGGACAGTGTGGTTCTGAGAGTAGATCCTGGTTGGCCGACAGCCTGCTGACCCCAGGGTCAGGTCAGCAGCTTTAATCAGGTGCCTGGTTCCAAATAAATCCAGCTGGACCCTGACCAGCAGCTTGTCCTCTGCACACTGCACCATCACAGTCTGCAGTGGAGACACACTTTGACCCTCCGACACACGGAAATGGGAACCAAAGGGAGGAGGTGGGAATCTCTGAGGCACAGAGGTGGCTTTGACTCTGCTCCATGGAAACCTCTGGCCTAGAAACTGTTGCCAAGTATCAGAGGAACAAACAGCTCCAACTACCACCAGCACTGGGAACAAAGCCCTCACTCCAAAATCCCCCATGATACCAAACAACTGAACCATCCTGTCCACCAGGGAGCAGCACCTTTTATACTCACAACCTGTACTCACCTGAACTCTTTTGAGATCAATCAGCTAATTATACTAAAAAGAAACAAGCTCAGGGACAAATTAAAAGGGGCCGCTCCTGATGTGGGAACTGCCCAAATAATAATATTAATCTTTCTTATTGTCACAAGTAGAAAGGTTACATTAACCTATTTAATGTAAGTTAATGAAGTCACTGTGAAAATCCCCTAGGCTCCACACTCTGGCGCCTGTTCGGGTACACGGAGGGGGAATTCAGAATGTCCAAATTACCGAAGCGCACGACATTCAATGGCACCACCGTCTACAAGGCACAAGTCAAGAATGTGATGGAATACTTTCCCCTTACCTGGATGAGTGCAGCTCCAACGACACTCAAGAAGCTTGACACCATCCAGGACAAAGCAGCCTGCATGATTGGCATCCCTTCCACAAATATTCACTCCTTCTACCACCGACGCACAGTAACAGTCGTGTATACCATCTATAAGATGAACTGCAGGAACTCACCATGGCACCTTAGATTGCAGCTTCCAAACCCAAGACCACTACCATCTAAAAGGACAAGGGCAACAATCACCTGGCAACATCACCACCTGGAAGTTCCCCGTCCAAGTCACTGACCGTTCGGACTTGGAAAGATATCGTCGTTCCTTCACTGTTACTGGGTCAAAATCCTGGAACTCCCTCCCTAATAGCACAGTGGGTGTACCTACTCCTTATGGGCTGCAGCAGTTCAAGAAGACAGCTCACTACTACCCTTTCAAGGACAATTAGGGATGGCAATAATTGCTGGCCAGCGATGCCCACATCCTGTGAATTAATTATTTTAAAATTGGTTATTTTGGTTTTTGTTTCCCCCACAGGGATTGTAACAATGGACAACCAGGAGTTCCCTGCGTACCAGTGTTGTTTGTGAAAGCATTGATGGAAACTCGGACTGAAACTGCAAATTAATGAATTAATCTCTACTTCTGTGGGGTGCCCTTTACTGTACATGTATCAACTTTTCACTTTCCTACACTTGCCAGCCAGTGTTTAGTGCTGCTTGATCATGGCTACTGGTGAATATGCTGGTTTTTCCCTGGGTACCTCCCTTGCTGCTCCCCTTCCTCCCACATGTGGGTGTGGTTGGCCGGGCCTCCCTGGCACCGTTCACACTGGTCTTCCACCTCCGGGAAGAACCTGTTCATGTGGGTTCTGGTTAGGTGCGCTCTGTGCACCACCTTGTGCTGCATGCGGCTTAGGCTTGTGCAGGAGGTAGTGGAGTTCGCCCTGCTCAGTGCTTCACTCCAGAGTCTCCACCCTATGTCTGTCCCTAGTTCGTCCTCCCTCTTCTGTCTTGCTCCATGTAAGGGTGTCCTCACCTTCCTAACAGTTGTCCCTAAATGTCCCCACAGTTCCCCTTCTCAATACTGTCCACGTCCAGCAGTTCCTCCAGCAATGTGGCTCTCAGGACCCGAGAGTACCTCGCCGTCTCCTTGCGGAAAAAGGTTTCAACTTGCAAGTTTTGGATCTCCTGTCCGTTCGGTAGCTCCAGTCTTCCCGTCAGCTGGTCCAGGGTTGTGAGTCTGTCCCCCATGTAAAAGTCCCTAATTGCTCGCGTCCCCCTGGCCTGTCTCCACTTCGTAACACTGGTGTCAAGCATGGCTGGTGGGAATTCATGGTTACCACATATGTGGGCCAGGGTGGACATCTCGGTTAAGCTGATGTGCTGTCTTATCTTGTTCCAGATTTTAACGTAGCTACCACCACTGGGCCAGCATGGTTGGGAGCGCTGTCGTGGCTCAGAGGGTTGTTCCTGTACAGGACACCTCCATTTTCACCCATTCCTTGCTCGGCTCCTTACTCATCCCCTCACTCTCTCGGCTGTGGCTTACCAGTGGTGGTATTGCAGGTTCAGACAGGCGAGGCCTCCCATATTTCTCCTCTACAGTGTATTTTTAGGGATTCTTGGATTCTTCCCTCCATAAATGCTACAATCATTTTGTCTATTCCTTGGAAAAAGGCCTTAGGGATGAAGATCGGTATGGATCTTCTCAATGGTATTGAAATTTCAGAGTTAAGTTTCTGACCAGTGAGGCTCCTAATTGTACTATGTTACATTTATTCTATTATTTTCTGTGACCCTCCCTGGTAACTTAATCTGGATTGTACTATTTATATCAACTTTTTAAACTATTTTTGTCCTTTTTTGAGGATTTTCAGCCCCCTTCATAATGATAAAACTGGGACAGCAAACCCTGTGGAGAAGCAGGGAATCATTCTGAACTTCCACATTTAACTACGGAAGTTGTGCTATCAGTCTTGCACTGTAGTGGTGTAAATACTGACATTTTCGCTGTTATAACTACAACTTCCAGGCCAATATAGATAAATATATCTAAGAAAGGTAAGGCCATTGCTTTCAATTGTCATGTGAGAGTGCCTTTAAGAAATGGGTGTTTATAAATGGGTGTGTATATGAATATCTGTAGTGAGAGTACCTTTAAGAAATGGGTGATTACCACTGCAGTGATGTCAGAGAGTGGCTGGAGCTGGGCTGTCTGTCAGCTTTTTACTTTCATTTTAAGTTGTTTGCTGCAGGGTGTGTTTTAGTTTCGTTTTCAGAGCTGGATAGCTGCAGTCACAGCCAGAAGGTGTATGAGTTTCTCTCTGTAATCTAAAGACTGTAAATCAATCCTCGTGATTTAAAACTAATAACAGTAGTGACGTTAACCTGATGTGCTTCTGGTAAACGGTGTTTTAAGTCTTATAGATGTTAAAAGGAAAGCTTAAAGGATTACTTAGTGTTGCGTTTTTTGGGGGTTGTATTTGAATTACTAAGATGTGAACTGTATTTTTTTAAAAGGTTAACTTGAGTTCATAGAAAACATATTGTTTTGCTTTAAAAAATACTTTCCCATTTCTGCTGGACCACACCTGTAGAGTTGGCCGTGTGCTCCCTATACAACAATCTATTAAAAGTTTGTGGGTCAGGTGAACTCCACGATAGACTTTGGGGTTCTCTAAACCCTGGCCCATAACAAATTGGGAGCTCGTCCGGGATAAAAGTCTATCTATTGGATTGGCTTAGTGAACCTAAAGACAGGTGAGCATATTGTGGTTGCTTTTCAGGTGTGGTATTTTAGTTTAAGTAAGGAGTGTGTTGTGGACAATGGCTCTTTCAGAGGCTCTGAAGTTTTTCGGGGTTGAGACGGTCACACGCAGTACCTTACGGACAGAGACTAAAAGCAGACTGTTAGATTTGGTAAAAACATTGCAGTTAACATTACCTGACAAAATGCGAAAAGATGAGGTCATTATGGCGGTGGCTAAGCATTTAAAGTTGCCTGAGATACAGTTTGACTCATTGGAAATGGCAAAAAATCAGTTACAACTTAAACAAATGGTACATGTGAAAGAATTAAAGCAGCTTGAATAAGAAAGAGATAGAGAGGAGAAAGAAAGAGAGAAAGAGGAAAAACAAGAGGAGAGAGAAGAACGGAGAAAAGAAAGAATAGCCCTAGCAGAACAATAAGAAAGAGAAAGGGAGATACAGATGAGGGAAAAAGATAAAGCGAGACAGTTTGAACTTCAGAAAATGGCCATGAAACATGACAGTCAGTTAAAATTGGCAGACGTAAAGGGAAACGTTGGGAAAGTTGGATGATAGTGATGAGGATAGTGAGAAAGAGCGTCATAGTCGAAGGCTTGGTGGGGATCTATTGCCAAGTTTTGATGAGAAGGAGGTAGAAGCCTTTTTCATTTCATTTGAGAACAAAGAAATGTACAGCACAGGAACAGGCCCTACAGCCCTCCAAGCCCGTGCCGACCATGCTGCCCGACTAAACTACAATCTTCTACACTTCCTGGGTCCGTATCCCTCTATTCCCATCCTATTCATGTATTTGTCAAGATGCCCCTTAAATGTCACTATCGTCCCTGCTTCCACCACCTCCTCCTGCAGCGAGTTCCAGGCACCCACTACCCTCTGTGTAAAAAACTTGCCTCGTACATCTACTCTAAACCTTGCCCCTCTCACCTTAAACCTATGCCCCTTAGTAATTGACCCCTCTGCCCTGGGGAAAAGCCTCTGACTATCCACTCTGTCGCCCCTCAACCGCCGTCGTTCCAGTGAGAACAAACCGAGTTTATTCAACCGCTCCTCATAGCTAATGCCCTCCATACCAGGCAACATTCTGGTAAATCTCTTCTGCACCCCCTCTAAAGCCTCCACATCCTTCTGGTAGTGTGGCGACCAGAATTAAACACTATACTCCAAGTGTGGCCTAACTAAGGTTCTATACAGCTGCAACATGATTTGCCAATTCTTATACTCAATGCCCCGGCCAATGAAGGCAAGCATGCCGATGCCTTCTTGACTACCTTCTCCACCTGTGTTGCCCCTTTAGTGACCTGTGGACCTGTACTCCTAGATCTCTCTGACTTTCAATACTCTTGAGGGTTCTACCATTCACTGTATATTTCCTACCTACATTAGACCTTCCAAAATGCATTACCTCACATTTGTCCGGATTAAACTCCATCTGCCATCTCTCCGCCCAAGTCTCCAAACAATCTAAATCCTGCTGTATCCTCTGGCAGTCCTCATCGCTATCCGCAATTCCACTAACCTTTGTGTCGTCTGCAAACTTACTAATCAGACCAGTTACAGTTTCCTTCAAATCATTTATATATACTACAAACAGCAAAGGTCCCAGCACTGATCCCTGCGGAACACCACTGGTCACCGCCCTCCAATTAGAAAAGCATCCTTCCATTGCTACTCTCTACCTTCTATGACCTAGCCAGTTCTGTATCCACCTTGCCAGCTCACCCCTGATCCCGTGTGACTTCACCTTTTGTACTTGTCTACCATGAGGAACCTTGTCAAAGGCCTTACTGAAGTCCATATAGACAACATCCACTGCCCTACCTGCATCAATCATCTTTCTGACCTCCTCGAAAAACTCGATCAAGTTAGTGAGACACGACCTCCCCTTCACAAAACCATGCTGCCTCTCACTAATATGTCCATTTGCTTCCAAATGGGAGTAGATCCTGTCTCGAAGAATTCCCTCCAGTAATTTCCCTGCCACTGAAGTAAGGCTCAACGGCCTGTAGTTCCCTGGATTATCCTTGCTACCCTTCTTAAACAGAGGAACAACATTGGCTATTCTCCAGTCCTCCAGGACATCACCTAAAGACAGTGAGGATCCAAAGATTTCTGTCAAGGCCTCAGCAATTTCCTCTCCAGACTCCTTCAGTATTCTGGGGTAGATCCCATCAGGCCCTGGGGACTTATCTACCTTAATATTTTTTAAGACGCCCAACACCTCGTCTTTTTGGATCTCAATGTGACCCAGGCTATCTACACACCCTTCTCCAGACTCAACATCTACCAATTCCTTCTCTTTGGTGAATACTGATGCAAAGTATTCATTTAGTACCTCGCCCATTTCCTCTGGCTCCACACATAGATTCCCTTGCCTATCCTTCAGTGGGCCAACCCTTTCCCTGGCTACCCTCTTGCTTTTTATGTACGTGTAAAAAGCCTTGGGATTTTCCTTAACCCTATTTGCCAATGACTTTTCGTGACCCCTTCTAGCCCTCCTGACTCCTTGCTTAAGTTCCTTCCTACTTTCCTTATATTCCACACAGGCTTCGTCTGTTCCCAGCCTTTTTGCCCTGACAAATGCCTCCTTTTTCTTTTTGACGAGGCCTACAATATCTCTCGTTATCCAAGGTTCCCGAAAATTGCCATATTTATCCTTCTTCCTCACAGGAACATGCCGGTCCTGAATTCCTTTCAACTGACACTTGAAAGCCTCCCACATGTCAGATGTTGATTTGCCTTCAAACATCCACCCCCAATCTAGGTTCTTCAGTTCCCGCCTAATATTGTTATAATTAGCTTTCCCCCAATTAAGCACATTCACCCTAGGACCACTCTTATCCTTGTCCACCAGCACTTTAAAACTTACTGAATTGTGGTCACTGTTCCCGAAATGCTCCCCTACTGAAACTTCTACCACCTGGCCGGGCTCATTCCCCAATACCAGGTCCAGTATCGCCCCTTCCCTAGTTGGACTGTCTACATATTGTTTTAAGAAGCCCTCCTGGATGTTCCTTACAAACTCTGCCCCGAATAAGCCCCTGGCACTAAGTGAGTCCCAGTCAATATTGGGGAAGTTGAAATCTCCCATCACCACAACCCTGTTGTTTTTACTCTTTTCCAAAATCTGTCTACCTATCTGCTCCTCTATCTCCCGCTGGCTGTTGGGAGGCCTGTAGTAAACCCCCAACATTGTGACTGCACCCATCTTATTCCTGATCTCTACCCATATAGCCTCACTGCCCTCTGAGGTGTCCTCCCGTAGTACAGCTGTGATATCCTCCCTAACCAGTAGCGCAACTCCGCCACCCCTTTTACATCCCCCTCTATCCCGCCTGAAACATCTAAATCCTGGAACGTTTAGCTGCCAATCCTGCCCTTCCCTCAACCAGGTCTCTGTAATGGCAACAACATCATAGTTCCAAGTACTAATCCAAGCTCTAAGTTCATCTGCCTTACCCGTAATACTTCTTGCATTAAAACATATGCACTTCAGGCCACCAGACCCGCTGTGTTCAGCAACTTCTCCCGGTCTGCTCTGCCTCAGAGCCACACTGTCCCTATCCCCTAGTTCTCCCTCAATGCTCTCACCTTCTGACCTATTGCTCCAGTGCCCACCCCCCTGCCATACTAGTTTAAACCCTCCCGTGTGACACTAGCAAACCTCGCGGCCAGCATATTTATGCCTCTCCAGTTTAAATGCAACCCGAACTTCTTATATAGGTCACACCTTCCCCGGGAGAGCTCCCAGTGGTCCAGATAACGGAAACCCTCCCTCCTACACCAGCTGTTTAGCCACGTGTTTAGCTGCTCTATCTTCCTATTTCTAGCCTCACTGGCACGTGGCACAGGGAGTAATCCCAAGATTACAAACCTAGATGTCCTGTCTTTTAACTCTCTGCCTAGCTCCCTGAACTCCTGCTGCAGGACTTCATGCCCCTTCCTGCCTATGTCATTAGTACCAATATGTACAACGACCTCTGCCTGTTTTCCCTCCCCCTTCAGGATGCCTTCTACCCGCTCGGAGACATCTTGGACCCTGGCACCAGGGAGGCAACATACCATCCTGGAGTCTCTTTCACATCCACAGAAGTGCCTATCTATGCCCCTGACTATAGAGTCCCCTATTACTATTGCTCTTCTGCGCTTTGACCCTCCCTTCTGAACATCACAGCCAGCCATGGTGCCACTGCTCTGGCTGCTGCTGTTTCCCCCTGATAGGCTATCCCCCCCGACAGTATCCAAAGGGGTATACCTGTTTGAGAGGGGGACAACTACAGGGGATTCCTGCACTGACTGCCTGCCCTTTCTGGTGGTCACCCATTTCTCTGCCTGTACCTTGGGTGTGACCACATTTATATAACTGCTATCTATGACGCTTTCCGCCACCTGCATGCTCCTAAGTGCATCCAATTGCTGCTCCAACCGAACCATGCGGTCTGTGAGGAGCTCCAGTTGGGTGCACTTTCTGCAGATGAAGCCATCCCGGACGCTGGAAGCCTCCCGGACCTGCCACATCTCACAGTCAGAGCACTGCACCCCTCTAACTGACATTGCGTCAATTAATTAGTAAATTAAAGTTAAAAGTTAAAATTTTTTTTACAAAGTTACCGTTAACTATCTGTTTCCTAGCACTAGATTTCTAGGGCCCGACCCTGATCATATGCGCCCCATCCTGCAACTCCCTCTCCCTCACTGTCCCAAGACCCTGAAGAGGTGCCTTGGATTCTTCTCCTATTATGCCCAGTGGGTCCCCCAGTATGCGGACAAAGCCCGCCCACTAATTAAGGCCACCATTTTTCCACTGGCAACTGAGGCCTGCCAGGCCTTCAGCTGCATCAAGGCGGACATCGCCAAAGCCGCGATGCGTGCGGTGGACGAGTCCGTCCCCTTCCAGGTGGAGAGCGACGCATCGGAGATCGCTCTCGCCGCCACCCTCAACCAAGCAGGCAGACCGGTAGCGTTCTTTTCACGCACTCTCACCACCTCTGAGATTCGACACTCCTTGGTTGAAAAAGAAGCCCAAGCCATCATGGAAGCCGTGCGGCACTGGAGACACTACCTCGCTGGTAGGAGGTTTACCCTCGTCACCGACCAACGATCGGTAGCCTTCATGTTCGACAATACGCAGCAGGGCAAAATCAGGAACGATAAGATCTTGAGGCGGAGGATCGAACTCTCCACATATAACTATGATATAGTACAGGGCCCTGGGAAGCTCAACGAGCCGCCAGATGCCCTGTCCCGCGGCACATGCGCCAGCGCGCAAGATGACCGACTATGGGCTATCCACGATGACCTCTGCCACTCGGGGGTCACCCGGCTCGCCCATTATATCAAGGCCCGCAACCTGCCCTACTCCACCCAGGAGGTCAGAGACAGGACCAGGGACTGCCAGATCTGTGCGGAGTGTAAACCGCACTTCTATCGACCGGATAAGGCCCACCTGGTAAAGGCATCGCGGCCCTTTGAACGCCTCAGTATCGATTTCAAAGGGCCCCTCCCCTCCAATAACCACAATACATACTTTCTCAACATCATAGATGAGTTCTCCCGCTTCCCATTTGCCATCCCCTGCCCTGATATGACCACTCCCACTGTCATTAAAGCCCTGCATAGTGTCTTCACCCTGTTTGGTTTCCCCAGTTATGTCCACAGCGACAGGGGCTCGTCGTTCATGAGCGACGAACTGCGTCAGTACCTGCTCAGTAAGGGCATCGCCTCGAGCAGGACTACCAGTTATAACCCCAGGGGAAACGGGCAGGTGGAGAGGGAGAACGCGACGGTCTGGAAGACCATCCTACTGACCCTGCGGTCCAGGAATCTCCCAGTTTCTCACTGGCAGGAGGTCCTCCTCGATGCGCTCCACTCTATCAGGTCCTTCCTTTGCACAGCCACAAACGAGACTCCTCATGACCGCTTGTTCATTTTCCCAAGGGGAGCTACCTCAGGGGCCTCGCTTCCGTCCTGGCTGAAGACACCTGGACCAGTCCTCCTCAGAAAACACGTCAGGAGCCATAAGACCGACCCTCTGGTAGAGAGGGTCCAGCTCCTACACTCCAACCCCCAATATGCTTATGTTGAACACCCCGATGGCCGACAAGATACCGTCTCTCTCCGGGACCTGGCGCCCGCAGGCTCCACCACCACCACCGCAGCCCCCCCACTATATCCCGCTCAACCTACCATGTCCAGCACCCCCACCCCTATATGGCTCCCGCGCTCTCTCCCACCCGTCACACTGGTCCACAGGAATGAATCATAGAATCATGGAATCATAGAAGTTTACAGCATGGAATCAAGCCCTTCGGCCCAACCAGTCCATGCCGCCCAGTTTTTACCATTAAGCTAGTCCCAGTTGTCCGCACTTGGCCCATAACCCTCTATACCCATCTTACCGATGTAACTATCTAAATGTATTTTAAAAGACACAATTGTACCCGCCTCTACTACTACCTCTGGCAGCCCATTCCAGACACTCACTACCCTCTGAGTGAAGAAATTGCCCCTCTGGGCCCTTCTGAATCTCTCCCCTCTCACCTTAAACCTATGCCCTCTAGTTTTAGACTCCCCTACCTTTGGGAAAAGATGTTGACTATCTACCTTATCTATGCCCCTCATTATTTTATAGGCCTCTATAAGATCACCCCTAAGCCTCCTACGCTCCAAGGAAAAAAGTCCCAGTCTATCCAGCCTCTCCTTATAACTCAAACCATCAAGTCCCGGCAACATCCTAGTAAATCTTTTCTGCACTCTTTCCAGTTTAATAATATCCTTCCTATAATAGGGTGACCAGAACTGCACACAGTATTCCAAGTGTGGCCGTACCAATGTCTTGTACAACTTCAACAAGACGTCCCAACTCCTGTATTCAATGTTCTGACCAATGAAACCAAGCATGCCGAATGCCTTCTTCACCACCCTGTCCACCTGTGACTCCACCTTCAAGGAGCTATGAACCTGTACTCCTAGATCTCTTTGTTCTATAACTCTCCCCAACGCCATACCATTAACTGAGTAGGTCCTGGCCTGATTCGATCTGCCAAAATGCATCACCTCACATTTATCTAAATTAAACTCCATCTGCCATTCGTCGGCCCACTGGCCTAATTGATCAAGATCCCGTTGCAATCCTAGATAACCTTCTTCTCTATCCACTGTGCCACCAATCTTGGTGTCATCTGCAAACTTACTAACCATGCCTCCTAAATTCTCATCCAAATCATTAATATAAATCACAAATAACAGTGGACCCAGCACCGATCCCTGAGGCACACCACTGGTCACAAGCCTCCAGTTTGAAAAACAACCCTCTACAACCACCCTCTGCCTTCTGTCGTCCAGCCAATTTTGAATCCAATTGGCAACCTCACCCTGGATCCCGTGAGCTTTAACCTTCTGCAACAACCTACCAACGGCTTTGCTAAAGTCCATGTAGACAACGTCTACTGCACTGCCCTCATCTACCTTCTTGGTCACCCCCTCAAAAAACTCAATCAAATTTGTGAGACATGATTTTCCACGCACAAAGCCATGCTGACTGCCCCGAATCAGTCCTTGCCTCTCTAAATGCTTGTAGATCCTGTCTCTCAGAATACCTTCTAGCAACTTACCTACTACAGACGTTAGGCTCACCGGTCTGTAGTTCCCAGACTTTTCCCTGCTGCCCTTCTTAAACAAGGGCACAACATTCGCCACTCTCCAATCTTCAGGCACCTCACCTGTGGCTGCCGATGATTCAAATATCTCTGTTAGGGGACCCGCAATTTCCTCCCTAGCCTCCCACAACACCCTGGGATACATTTCATCAGGTCCCGGGGATTTATCTACCTTGATGCGCTTTAAGACTTCCAGCACCTCCTCCTCTGTAATATGCACACTTCTCAAGACATCACTATTTATTTCCCTTAGTTTCCTAACATCCATGCCTTTCTCCACCGTGAATACCGATGAGAAATATTCATTCAGGATCTCACCCAACTCTTGTGGCTCTGCACGTAGATCCTTAAGAGGCCCTACTCTGTCCTTAGTTACTCTTTTCACCTTTATGTACTTGTAGAATCTCTTTGGATTCTCCCTTGCATTATTTGCCAAAACAATTTCATGTCCCCTTTTTGCCCTCCTGATTTCCCTCTTAACTCTATTTCGACAATCTCTATACTCTTCAAGGGATCCACTTGATCCCAGTTGCTTATGTACGTCATATGCCTCCTTCTTCTTTTTGACCAGAGTCTCAATATCTCGAGTCATCCAGGGTTCCCTACTTCTACCAACCTTACCCTTCACTCTAAAGGGAATGTGCTTACCCTGCACCCCGGTTAACACATTTTTAAAAGCCTCCCATTTACCAGCCGTACCTTTGCCTGCCAACAGTCTCCCCCAATCTACCTCTGCAAGTTCCTGTCTGATACCATCAAAATTGGCCTTGCCCCAATTAAGAATTTTAACTCTTGGGCCAGACCTATCATTCTCCATAGCTATCTTAAAACTAATGGAGTTATGGTCACTTGTCCCAAAGTGATCTCTCCCTAGCACTTCTGTCACTTGCCCTTCCTTATTTCCCAAGACGAGGTCAAGTTTTGCCCCCTCTGTTGTCGATCCATCCACATACTGAATGAGAAATTCCTCCTGAATACACTCAACAAATTTCCCTCCATCCAAGCCCCTAATGCTATGGCTGTCCCAGTCAATGTTGGGAAAGTTAAAGTCCCCTACTACTACCACCCTATTATTCTTGCAGCTATCTGTAATCTCCTTACATATTTGCTCCTCAATTTCCCGCTGACTATTTGGGGGCCTGTAGTACAGTCCTACCAACGTGATCTCTCCCTTCTTATTTTTCAGTTCCACCCATATAGACTCAGTGGGCGAACCCTCGGATATATCCCCTCTAAGTACTGCCGTGATGTTCTCCCTAATCAAAAACGCCACTCCCCCTCCTCTCTTACCTCCTGTTCTATCCTTTCTATAGCATCTGTACCCCGGAACATTCAGCTGCCAGTCCTGCCCCTCCCTTAGCCATGTTTCAGTCATAGCCATAATATCTCAGTCCCATGTGCCCGTCCATGCCCTGAGTTCATCCGCTTTGCCCGTCAGGCCCCTTGCATTGAAATAAATGCAGTTTAATGTAGACCTTCCTTGCTCTCTGCCCTGCTTTCTCAGGTCATGCTTTACACACTCTCCCTTCCTGCCTTTTGTTTCTGTCCCCACTGACTTCCTACATCGGTTCCCATCCCCCTGCCACATTAGTTTAAACCCTCCCCAACTGCACTAGCAAACACACCCCCGAGAACATTGGTTCCGGTCCCACCCAGATGCAGACGGTCCGATTTGTACAGGTCCCACCTCCCCCAGAACCGGTCCCAATGTCCCAGGAATTTGAAACCCTCCCTCCTGCACCATCTCTCAAGCCACGTATTCATCCTAGCTATCCTGTCATTCCTACTCTGACTATCACGTGGCACTGGTAGCAATCCTGAGATTACTACCTTTGAGGTCCTACTTTTTAGTTTAACTCCTAACTCCCTAAATTCAGCTTGTAGGACCTCATCCCGTTTTTTACCTATATTGTTGGTGCCTATATGCACCACGACAGCTGGCTGTTCACCCTCCCCCTCCAGAATGCCCTGCAGCCGCTCCGAGACATCCTTGACCCTTGCACCAGGGTAGGCAACATACCAACCTGGATTCTCGTTTCCGTCCACAGAAACGCCTGTCTATTCCCCTTACAATTGAATCCCCTATCACTATAGCTCTGCCACTCTTTTTCCCGCCCTTCTGTGCAGCAGAGCCAGCTACGGTGCCATGAACCTGGCTGCTGCCACCTTCCCCTGGTGAGCCATCTCCCCCAACAGTTTCCAAAACGGTAAATCTGTTTTGGAGGGAGATGACCGCAGGGGATCCCTGCACTGCCTTCCTACTCTTCCTCTGTCTGTTGGTCACCCATTCCCTATCTGCCTCAGTAATTTTAATCTGCGGTGTGACCAACTCACTGAATGTGCTATCCACAACTTCCTCAGCATCGCGGATGCTCCAAAGTGAGTCCATCCGCAGCTCCAGAGCCGTCAAGCGGTCGAACAGGAGCTGCAGTTGGACACACCTCTTGCAGATGAAGGAGTCAGGGACACCAGAAGGGTCTCTGACTTGCCACATCTCACAAGAAAAAGGCTGGAGGATGCGGGCATCAATCCCGCTACCTCTCGCATGCTAAGCGAGCGCGCTACCATTTGAGCTAATCCCCCGAATGAAGCTCCAGAAGAGCCGCTCCCGGAGTCCACGCCTGTGCCCGCACCGGACCCACTTCTGCTGCCAGCACGGATGAGCCCGACACCCGGACCAGCAGCAACACCAGTGCTTCGGCGATCACAGCGCACCCACTGAACCTATGAGCCCGTCACCCCCGCCGGACTTCATTTTTTAACAGGGGGTGAATGTGGTGAATGTATAGTGCTAATAATTCACCAGAGCATTTGTATCATGTTCCGCTGTTGTGTTATGTTGTTGACCTTGTGGTCTGCACCTATGGGCCATTGTGTGGCTTCACCCACAGGGGGATATGTTGGGGTATGTACGGGTGCCACCCATGGCTCCTCCCCTTAAGAGGAAGTATAAAGAGCAGCTGACCTGCAGGCAGTTCCCAGCATTGTACCAGTCGCAGACAGGCACTGTTCTAAGCTGATTAAAACCACGGTTTATTTCTCCTCGTGTCTTTGAGTGAATTGATGGTCACATCCACCATTGACCCTTTTATCATTTGTCACTTCTGCCTTCTAACCTATCAGAGACTTTGTTCTGTTCTCCCCTCCTCGCCCCACCACCTTAAAACTTGTTATATTCCTAACGTCTTCCAATTCCCAACAAAAGGTTGCCAACCTGAAACACTGACTACGGGAGCAATTATCCCGAAACATTTCTCAGTGTGGTCTCTGGTGGGAACCCAGGTCAATTCCTGCTGGGTGGTTTGGTGCAATGCAGATCGCAATCTCCCGACACTTAGAATTTTGTTTGGAGCTGCATCCTGATTGGGGAGCGCAGGGCTGAACAAGCCGGCAGGTCCCTCTCCTCCGAGATCGGGGCACCATTCTTAAAGGAAGATCTGGGGTGAGATTCTCCGACCCCCCGCCGGGTCAGAGAATCGCCGGGGGCTGGCGTGAATCACGCCCCCGCCGGTTGCCAAAGTCTCCGGCACCGGATAGTCGGCGGCGGCGGGAATCGCGGCGCGCCGGTTGGCGGGCCCCCCCCCGCTCGATTCTCCGGCCCAAATGGGCCGAAGTCCCGCTGCTAAAATGCCTGTCCCGCCGGCGTAAATTAAACCACCTACCTTACCGGCGGGACAAGGTGGCGCGGGCGGGCTCTGGGGTCCTGGGGGGGGCCCACACGGTGGCCTGGCCCGCGATCGGGGCCCACCGATTCGCGGGCGGAGGCAGAAGAGAATCCCTCCAATGTGCATGCACGGGAATGCCGTCAGCGGCCGCTGACGCTCCCGCGCATGCGCCGCCCGGAGATGTCATTTCCGCGCCAGCTGACGGGGCACCAAAGGCCTTTCCCGCCAGCTGGCGGGGTGGAAATTCGTCCGGCGCCGACCTAGCCCCTCAAGGTTGGGGCTCGGCCCCCAATGATGCGGAGGATTCCGCACCTTTGGGGCGGCGCGATGCCCGTCTGATTTGCGCCGTTTTGTGCGCCAGTCGGCGGACATCGTGCCATTTCCGGAGAATTTCGCCCCTGATCTCAGGCAAATGCTCAGCCCCCCACCCCGCCCCATTGCCAGTACCAGCACCCCCAGGTGTGCGACAGCTCGCTGTGGGGATGGCCAAATGCACCGCTCCATGTTAGAAGTGCCAAGGTACCAGGACACTGCACTGCCATGTTTCCGACCACCTGAGGGCTACAATGGTCTCTGAACCCACCCCCACCTGCCTGGCCATCACTTTTTAAAAAATTACTTTTTCTGAGTTATAAAGCGAGGGCTCAGAGTGTGGACAGGGGAGAACTCCTAATCCAGCTCCTTGCCTGCTCCAAAAACCAATTCAAATTTAAATTGAATCCAATTCATGGTCCCCACAAAAGAGACAAACCAGATCTGAGCCGAAAGGCAGAGCAGATACTACACTTGATCTTGGCCAAAAGGCTTCTGGGGCGTCATTCTCCGACCCCCCGCCGGGTCGGAGAATGGCCGTTGGCCACCGTGAATCCCGCCCCCGCCGAAGTCTCCGAAGGGAGAAATGTCGGCGGGGCGTTAATGGCGCCGCTGCCGCGGAGAATGTCACGGGTCTGCGCAAGGCAGCCGATTTTCGGCCTTCCGATATTCTCCCTTCCGGATGGGCCGAAGTCCCGTCGACGTGATGACCGTTCACGTCGACGTGAATCAAACCTCCTTTTCATCGGCGTGACCCGGTGTTCCAGGGTCACGCCGACCAGCGAGGAGGTGAGTGACGGCCTGGGGGGTTGGCTCTGGGCAGGAAATGTCGTGGCCGCAGACTGATTGCGTGAGGAGAGGTGTGTCTCGGCTTGTGTGTGTGTGTGTGCGGCGGGGGGGGGGGGGGATGGTTAGAGTAGGCTGGGCTCCGGGGGAGTGCTGGGAGGGGGTCCGTGCTGGGGTGGAGGTTGGGGAGGGGGTCCGTGCCGGGGTGGAGGTTGGGGGTTGGGGGGGGTCCGTGCTGGGGTGGAGGTTGGGGAGGGGGTCCGTGCCGGGGTGGAGGTTGGGGGTTGGGGGGGGGTCCGTGCTGGGGTGGAGGTTGGGGAGGGGGTCCGTGCCGGGGTGGAGGTTGGGGGTTGAGGGGGGGTCCGTGCTGGGGTGGAGGTTGGGGGTTGGGGGGGGTCCGTGCTGGGGTGGAGGATGGGGAGGGGGTCTGTGCCGGGGTGGAGGTTGGGGGTTGGTGGGGTCCGTGCTGGGGTGGAGGTTGGGGGTTGGGGAGGGGGTCCGTGCCGGGGTGGAGGTTGGGGGTTGGGGAGGGGGTCCGTGCCGGGGTGGAGGTTGGGGGGGGGTCCGTGCTGGGGTGGAGGTTGGGGGTTGGGGGGGGTCCGTGCCGGGGTGGAGGTTGGGGGTTGGGGAGGGGGTCCGTGCCGGGCTGGAGGTTGGGGGGGGGGGTCCGTGCTGGGGTGGAGGTTGGGGGTTGGGGGGGGTCCGTGCCGGGCTGGAGGTTGGGGGGGGGGGTCCGTGCCGGGGTGGAGGTTGGGGGTTGGGGGGGGTCCGTGCTGGGGTGGAGGTTGGGGGTTGGGGAGGGGGTCCGTGCCGGGGTGGGTGATGGGAGGGCAAATGAGTTGGTCCACCTGGCCAGGTGCCAGCCTCCAACAGTTGGACCCATGCGGTCCATGCCACCTGGCTGGGGGGAGGAGGGGATATGGGCAATGATGACATGTCGTCGTTCCCCTCCCCCCCACCAGGCCGTCATGTTTTCAGACCATCCAGCGATGTTGGCCGCCATGGTGGCAGCCGCTCATGTTTATGTTGCCCTGGATGAGGAGGAGGAGGAGCGTGCCAGAGAGGCGGCGCAGGCTGCCGCAGAGGGGCAGGCGGCAGCCGCCCAGGCTGGAGGGACTCCTGACCGACAGGACGATGAGGGGGAGGAGGACGGCGCGGCCCCACGGGAACGGAGGCACCCGTGTACCTCAGTCTGGGCGTGTGTACCGCCCCGGCAGTCATACCAGGACCTCACGGACCGGGAATGCAGGCGGAGACACCGTGATGAGCCGGGAAACCGTGGCACACATCTGCCACCTGCTGGCACACCTGTCACCGCGTGGCACTGGCGGGGGACACCCTCTCCCCGTGTCCGTCAAGGTTACGGTGGCCCTGAACTTTTATGCAACGGGGTCATTCCAAGCACCGAGTGGGGACCTGTCCGGCATATCGCAGACATCGGTGCATCGGTGCATCCGGGCAGTAACAGATGCCCTTTATGCCATGGCGCACCGCTACATCCGCTTCCCCGTGGACCGGGCCAGCCAAGATGCCCGGGCCGTGGGCTTCTCTGCCGTTGCCGGGTTCCCCATGGTCCAGGGCGCGATCGATGGGATGCACGTCGCCGTGCGGCCACCTGCAGATAACAGGGCCGTGTTCACTAATAGGAAGGGGACCTATTCGATGAACGTACAGGTGGTCTGCGACCACCGCATGATGATCCTGCACGTCTGCGCCTGTCATCCAGGCAGTGTACACGACTCATTCGTGTTGTCGCGGTCATCCATCCCCGGCATGTAAGAGGGACGCCATCCCCGGCTGAGGGGCTGGTTGCTGGGCGACAGGGGCTACCCATTGCGATCGTGGCTGATGATGCCTATACGGAGGCCACGCAATGAGGCGGAGAACCGCTACAATGATGCCCATGTAGCGACAAGGGGAGTGATCGAGAGGTGCTTTGGCGTGCTGAAGATGCGTTTCAGGTGCCTGGACCTCTCTGGGGGCGCCCTCCAGTATCGGTCAGATAGGGTCGGCCGCATCATTGTGGTGTGCTGCGTCCTGCACAACATAGCCCAACAGAGGGGCGATGTGCCGCAGGCAGAGGAGGGCGGAGTGGAGGAGCAGCAGGAAGAGGCGCAGTCCTCCCCAGATGAGGGGGATGGGGGCAATGGTCAGGGCAGACGGGGTAGACACAGGCGGGTGGCTGTCCACCGTTACCGGCTGGCCCAGCGGGCACGGGACAGACTGATGGACGCCCGCTTCACTGACTAGATGGGCGTGGGAATCGGGTAGTATGGCCACAGACCGCACACCATGGCAACAGCCGACCACCCACACCCCCCACCCACCCACCCACCCAGCACCCTCACCCCCCTCCCCAACCCCACGCACCCCACCTGCATGCACACCACCCCCCCCCCCCCCAATTGCCGATCCCCCGGCGGCACAACGGGCCGGGCTCACCCAGTTGCGGGTGGACGCGTGCCTATCGCAGGCCATGGAGGATGATGACAACCCGCCTCCGATGAGCTCCTGGCTCTACATCGTTGGACTATGTCTGACCCATGGCCACAGTACCACCATCCACCCGGACCATCCCTGCATGCGGCTGTGACACTGCAGCGCACGGTCCCGTCCTCTGCCCGGGGGATGTTGATGGCGGCCCAGGGGGAAGGGGGCAGACTCACCTGGGGCTGAGGTAAGACCACCCGTCACACACACACTTGCGCTCAACGTACATGACACGCCCGCACACTTTGGACAGAGCACAAAGGCAGCTTCGGTAGGTGTAACATTGACTTTAATAACCAAAGGAGTTCATGCACGTGCCCTAGCCCCTAAAACTCATCTGTGCCCTGCACCCGTGCCAACTTACTCAGTGTCTAATTGTTTGGCCTTACGGGCCCTTTGACTACGTCTACGTGGTTCCCCAGACGGTACAGCAGAACTGGAGGTGGACTCCTGTGATTCCTGCCCTCTGACACTGGATCCCTTTGGCGGCCGTTTCCTGGGGCGTCCTGGCCTAGATGGGCCAGGCTGCGGCCCGGGCGACTGGGATGGCGAGCTGCCAGCCTGTCCTGCCCGTTGCCCACCCGATGCACCTGGGACGGAAGGGGGGGAGTCTGAGGTGTCGCGGTGTACCGGGACCTCCCCTACAGAGGGAGCCGGGACGGACCACACCACCTCCTGCTCCCTCGGGGTGCCCGATGGCCCCCAGGCCTCTACATGGGTGGGGGATGCGAACGGGCTGGCCATCCGACGCGCCCCCGACATCTGGCGCTGCCAGTCCTGGAGGCCCGTGCTGGTATCGACAGGGGTCTGCAGGTTTGCAGCCATGGAGCCCAGGGGGTTGTCAAACCCTGTCTGTGACAGTGCGACGCCGGCTCGCACATGGCCACTGGCGCCGATGCCCTCAGCGATGGCCTGCTGAGACTGGGCCATGGCCTGCAGAGACTGGGCCATGGCCTGCAGAGACTGGGCTATGGCCTGCTGAGACTGGGCTATGGCGTTGAGCGCCTCTGCCATCTGGCGCTGGCACTGGCTCATGGCCTCCTGTGAGAGGGCAGCCATTTCCTGGGCCACAGACGCCGCCTGCACGGAAGGCCCCAGGCCTCGCAAACCGTTCCCCATGTCTGACACCGTCGCACCCATTGCCTCCACCGCGGACGCCACCCGTGCGGTGTCAGCCTGGGTGGCACGCATGACCGGGACCACTCCCAGCTCCTGGACGCGGGTGGACTCCTCCACCTGCGACCGCAGCCGCCGCAAGCCACCTGTCACCCTATTCGCTCGTCTCCGTGTCGGTGGTTGCATCGGATCTATGTGTGGGTGTGGTAACTGCAGGAACCCGGGATCCATCTGGGCGGCAGATGTTCGCTTGGCCTGGGCTGCCCTCCGACCGCCCGGTCCCTCTGCTGCTCCTACCTCCATCTGCTGTACCGGGACGGCTGTGTTGTGCGCACCAGTGAGTGTACCAGACGCCTCATCACTAAAGTGCCCAACCGTGGTGAGTGTTTCTGCGATGGTGGAGGGTGTTGGTGACAGCAGTGGCGTTGTGTCGTGCTCTTCGTCCCACTCTGACTCCATGGCACTTTGGGGTGGGGGTTCGTCTCCACCCATCCACTCTGAGTCACTATTTCGTCTTCCCGTGTAGGGGTGTCCTGGGTAGTGCTGTCCCGGGTAGTGCTGTCCCGGGTAGGGGTGTCCTGGGTAGTGGTGTCCCGGGTAGTGCTGTCCCGGTTAGTGCTGTCCCGGGTAGGGGTGTCCTGGGTAGTGGTGTCCCGGGTAGTGCTGTCCCGGGTAGGGGTGTCCTGGGTAGTGGTGTCCCGGGTAGGGGTGTCCTGCGTAGTGGTGTCCCGGGTAGGGGTGTCCTGGATAGTGGTGTCCTGGGTAGTGGTGTCCTGGCTCGGATGTGACGGGGGCCTGTGGCTGCCCCCCTCATCGCTGGGTGGTCGCTCCCGCACGTGACGGGGGTGTCGTCTCCCTGTTGCTCCAGGTCTCTCCGTCTCCCGTGGTGTGCGAGGGGCATTCTGCGGGCGTCGCATGCTGGAGGGTCCGGGTCTCTCCGTCTCCCGTGGTCTCCGAGGGGCATCCTGCGGGCGTCGCATGCTGGAGGGTCCGGGTCTCTCCGTCTCCCGTGGTCTCCGAGGGGCATCCTGCGGGCGTCGCATGCTGGAGGGTGCGGGTCTCTCCGTCTCCTGTGGTCTCCGAGGGGCATCCTGCGGGCGGTGTGCATCTGCGGGGATGGGTGCCTGGACGTTTGGTCCTGCGATACACAATGAAGCATGCATGGTTAGACATCAGGCAGTGATCAGGTGATACGGGGGAGGGGGATATAGGAGAGGGGGGATATGGGGACGGGCTGTTGGTGGCTCACTTGCTCGTGGGCCCCCGACCTCTGCATCAGCAACCTCCCGGTCCTCAGGTCCGCCAGCCAGTTCCAGGGCCCTTTCCTCGTGTACGGTCAGTGGCCTCTCATCAGCGGGCCCTCCTCCAGTCCTCACATGCTCCCTATTGTTGTGTGCGCGCTTCTCCTGTGGGGGGGGGGGGGTGGTGGCAGGGGTAAAAGGCAACAGTGTTAGGCAGGTATATGAATGCACGCCAACGGTTGCGCGTGCATTGCAGAGGTTAAGGTTAGGGCTGGATTCACTTGGGGATATGGGGGATATGGGGGAGGGGGGGATATGGGGGAGGGGGGATATGGGGGGGGATATGAGGGAGGGGGGATAAGGGGGAGGGGGGGATATGGGGGATATGGGGGAGGGGGGATATGGGGGAGGGGGGGTATGGGGGAGGGGGGATATGGGGGATATGGGGGAGGGGGGATATGGGGGAGGGAGGATATGGGGGATATGGAGGAGGGGGGATATGGGGGAGGGGTGATATGGGGGAGGGGGGATATGGGGGAGGGGGGATATGGGGGAGGGGGGATATGGGGGAGGGGGGTATGGGGGAGGGGGGGTATGGGGATATGGGGGGTGGGGGGATATGGGGGAGGGGGGAAATGGGGGAGGGGGGATATAGGGGAGGGGGGATATGGGGGAGGGGGATATGGGGGGGATATGGGGGAGGGGGGTTTTGGGGGAGGGGGGATATGGGGGAGGGGGGTATGGGGGATATGGGGGAGGGGGATATGGGGGAGGGGGGAAATGGGGGAGGGGGGATATGGGGGAGGGGGGATATGGGGGGATATGTGGGAGGGGGTACATGGGGGATATGGGGGAGGGGGGATATGGGGGATATGGGAGAGGGGGGATATGGGGGATATGGGGGAGGGGGGATATGTGGGAGGGGGGATATGGGGGATATGGGGGAGGGGGGATATGGGGGATCTGGGGGGAGGGGGGATATGGGGGGTATGGGGGAGGGGGGATATGGGGGATATGGGGGAGGGGGGATATGGGGGATATGGGGGATATGGGGGATGGGTATATGGGGGATATGGGGGAGGGGGGATATGGGGGAGGGGGGATATGGGGGAGGGGGGATATGGGGGATATGGGGAGGGGGGATATGGGGATATGGGGAGGGGGGATATGGGGATATGGGGGATATGGGGGAGGGGGGATATGGGGGATATGGGGGAGGGGGAATATGGGGGATATGGGGGAGGGGGATATGGGGGAGGGGGGATATGGGGAGGGGGGATATGGGGGAGGGGGGATATGGGGGATGGGGGATATGGGGATATGGGGAGGGGGGATATGGGGATATGGGGGATATGGGGGAGGGGGGATATGGGGGATATGGGGGAGGGGGAATATGGGGGATATGGGGGAGGGGATATGGGGGAGGGGGGATATGGGGAGGGGGGATATGGGGGAGGGGGGATATGGGGGATGGGGGATATGGGGGAGGGGGGATATGGGGGAGGGGGGATATGGGGAGGGGGGGATATGTGGGAGGGGGGATATGGAGAGGCTCACCCTGCCTGCTCTGACGAGGTCGTTCACCTTCTTGTGGCACTGGGTGCCTGTCCTTGGTGTCAGGGCCACAGCGGTGACGGCCTCTGCCACTTCCCTCCACAGACGCCGGCTGTGGCGTGGGGCAACTCTGCGGCCGTGCCCGGGATACAGGGCGTCCCTCCTCTGCTCCACCGCGTCCAGGAGCGCCTTCACATCGCGTGACTTGAACCTCGGGGCTGAGCGACGGCCAGCCATCCAGTCGGGTGTTGCGGTCGGGTGTTCCGGTCGGGTGGGGGGGGTGCTGCGCGGCCTTATGAGCCGTCACGCCGTGCAGCGCGTATGACGCTGCACGGCGTGAACCACTGCGCAAGCGCGGATCCCGTTACGTCGCTGCTAGCCCATTTCGGGCCGGAGACTATCGGCCCATTTTTATGACGTGACGCATTTTTATGACTTTCCGCCGATAACGGAGAATTTCGCCCCCGATCTCCATCACTCTGGCTTCACACTGCGCCGGCGGGTGGGAGAATTCCAGGAGCCAGGAGAATCCGGATTAAAACAGAACCTGCAGATTTAAATGAGGGTGTTGGGCACGAACCTGGAGCGGGATTCTCCGACCCCCCTGCCAGGTGGGAGAATCACCGCGGCGCCGCTCGAATCACGCCACGCTGCCCCGACACCGGGACGCCATTCTTCCACCCCAGTGAAAACGGCCGCGCACGAATGGTGCCGGGCCGCACGGAGAATCGCCGCAAACAGCCGTAGCGGCGATTCTCCGGTGGGCCAGCGATTCTCCGGGCCGGATGGGCCACAATCCCGCCGGCGTCATTCCAACATGCTATAAAACAGCATCAGCCAGTTGTGCTGGCTGACGCTGCGGGAGGAGGTGGGTGACGGCATGGGGAAGCTCCCCCCGGGGGGGCGGGTGGTGCGCGACGGCGTTGGGGGTGGAGGGCCCGGGATGGGGAGCGGGACAGCCGTGTGTGCGTGCGGTGTGGGGGAGGCCCGGGGCGGGGGTAGGCCCACACATTCGCTGCCGGGGGTGGGGGTGGGGGTGGCCCCACAAATTCGCTGCCGGGGGTGGGGGTTGGGGTGGGGGTGTGGGTGAGGGCAGGTGGGTGTAGCGGTGAGGGCGGTGGTGGCGTGGAAGGTTGCGGGGGGGCCCACGCCCCACCATGACGGCGGACACGCGGTGGTCCACCCAGCCCGTCCGCCGCCGTGGCCCACGGGGCCCGGCCGTCCTGACATGTGCCAGAACCCCCCCCACCCCCCCACCAGATTGGCAGCACCGATCAGCGGGTGGCTCCAGGGCGGCACACACGGCAGCCCCCCTGTGAGGGCAGTGCCAGCGGACGGTGGCCTTGGCAGGGGGGACGGCCGACAGGTGCCAGGGCACCAAAGAGTTCCAGTGGGAGCTGGAGCACGGGCGTGAGAGGGAGGTGCTGGAGCCAGCAGTACAGCAGTGGGCCGCAGTGGGGCACGTGCAAGGCGCGAGGGGCGCAGGAGGGGCACCACGCATTGCGGGAGCCACAGCACGGGGATGCTGAGAGGGAGGAGGAAGAGGAGGAGGAGTGTGTGCCATGGCCACGGAGGCGTCCCATGCAATACCGTGTACCGGCCCCGCATGTCCTTCGAGGACCTCCCGGACAGGGCGTGCAGGAGGAGACTACGGATGAGCCGCGAGACCGTCGCCCACACCTGCCACCTGATGGCACACCTGTCACCACGCGGGACCAGGGGTGGACAAGCCATCCCGGTGGCCGTCAAGGTGAAGGTCGCCCTCAACTTCTTTGCGACGGGGTCGATCTAGTCGCCGAGTGGGGACCTTTCTGGCATCTCCCAGCCATCGGTGCACAGGTGCATCCGGGCCGTCACCGACGCCCTGTACGACATCACGGACCGGTACATTCAGTTCCCTGCGGACTGCGCCCACCAGGATGCCCGCGCAGCAGGGTTCGTCGCTGTTGCCCAGGTTCCCATGGTGCAGGGGGCGATCGATGGAATGCACATCGCCAAAATTCCCACCTCGGAGGAAAGGACCATGTGCCTGAACAGGAAGGGTACACATTCAATGAACGTGCAGGTGGTCTGCGACCACAGGTTGACGATCCTGCACGTCTGCGCCAGGTACCCTGGCAGTGTGCATGACTCCTTTATACTGGCCCAATCGTTCACCCCTGCCATGGTCGAGGGGACCCCCCCCCCCCACCCGGCTTAGGGGCCGGTTGCTGGGAAACAGGGGTTACCCGTTGCGGTGGTGCAGATGACGCCTATACGGAGGCCACAGACCGACGCGGAGCAATGCTACAACGATGCCCATGCAGCGACCAGGGGTGTGGTCGAGAGGTACTTTGGGCTGCTCAGGATGCGCTTCAGATGCTTGGACCGCTCTGGAGGGACCCTCCAGTCCCCATCGGAGAGGTTTGGCCGCATCGTCGTGGTCTGCTGCGTCCTGCACAACAAAACACAGCCTGCTCTGCGATGGGCTCTGAGCCATACATCATTCGACAATGTCTGACTCATGGCCTCATCATGACCCGCCACCTGGGTGGACTCTGCACGCAGCCCTGACACTGCATCTCATGGCCCTGTCGTATGGCCGGGCTGGCGTTCGGGAACCGTGGGGGGGTAGGCTGCAGGTGGCCGGAGGTCACACGCACCGGAGCCCAACCTCTATCGCAGCACCCCTCACACACACTGGCACACAGTCCCCGTCCCACCTCAGCACGCATCGGACAGAGTACAGAGGCAGCTCACATAGGTGTGGAATGTGTTTAATAACAGACAGCCTGTACATGTGCTCCAGCCCATCTAACTAATCTGTGCCCTGCGCACGTGACAACTCACTGATCTGTGTCTACCTTTCTGGCCTTACGGGTCCTATGACTACATCTAGGTGTTCCCTCAGACGGTGCAGCAGAATTGGAGGTGGACTCCTGTGATTCCTGCCCTGGGACTGGGGTCCCCGTCGGCGGCCGCTTCCTGGGGCGGCCCGGCCTGGATGGGCCAGGCTGCACCTCGGGCAATTGGGTTGGCATGGCGCCACCCTGTTCTGCCCGCTGCCCACCAGGTGTACCAGGTGCGGTACAGGGGGGGGGATGGAAGTGGCACGGGGTTCTGGGACCCCCCCTGCAGGGGGACCCGGGACGGGCCCCAGCACTTCTCCCCCCCCTGGGGTGCCCGGTGGCCCCCGGGGCTCTCCATGGGATGGGGGTACGGGCGGTTCCAGCACCTGGGGCACCGGCATCACCTGGCGCTGCCAGTCCCGGAGACCCGCACTGGTATCATAGATTTCATAGAATTTACAGTGCAGAAGGAGGTCATTTGGCCCATCGTGTCTGCACCGGCTCTTGGAAAGAGCAACCTACCCAAGGTCCACACCTCCACCCTATCCCCATAACCCAGCAACCCCACCCAACACTATGGGCAATTTTGGACACTAAGGGCAATTTAGCATGGTCAATCCACCTAACCTGCACATCTTTGGACTGTGGGAGGAAACCGGAGCACCCGGAGGAAACCCACGCACACACGGGGAGGATGTGCAGACTCAGCACAGACAGTGACCCAAGCCGGAATCGAACCTGGGACCCTGGAGCTGTGAAGCAATTGTGCTATCCACAATGCTACCATGCTGCCCCAATCGATCAGGGTCTGGACATTCACAGCCATGGAGCTCAGGGAGTGCGCCATCGAGTCTGGCTCTGTACAACGCCGTCCATCGCCCGGCCAATGGCGCTGATGCTGTCAGCGATGGCTGCAGAGACTGGGCCATGGCCTGCTGGGACTGGGCCGTGGCCTGCTGGGACTGGGCCGTGGCCTGCTGGGACAGAGCGAGGTTGTTGAGCGCCTCTGCGATGTTCAGCTGGCTCTGGCCCATGGCTTACTGTGCGACGGCAGCCCTGTCCTGGGCCACGGATGCCGCGTGCCCGAATAGCCCCAGGCCTTGCAGGCTCAGACCCATGCCCGACACCGTCGCCACCATTGTCTCCACCGTGGACGCCATCCGTGCGCTGTTGGCCTGTCCGGCACCATTTCCTGCTCCTGGATGCGGATGCACTCCTGTTCTTGTGTCTGCAGGTGCTGGAAGCCGGCCGTCACCTTCTCACGCCCTTGGGTCCCCGACTGTATCGGGCCTATGGGTGGTTGAGGGAACTCCAGGGACCCGGGACCCATCCGGGAGACAGGTGTTTTCCGGGGCTGACCTGCCCTCCCACGTCCGGCCCTTCAGCTGCTCCTACCTCCACCTGCTGTACCGGAGCGGCTGTGTGGTGCGCACCAGTTAGTGTTCCAGAAGCCTCACCACTAACATGGCCAACCGAGGTGAGTGTCTCTGCGATGGCGGGGGCTGGAGGAGATAGCTGTGATGCAACATTAGTGTCTTCATCGGACCTGCACGTCGGGGGTCCCCTGGGGTGCCGTGTCCTGTCTGTCTGTCCCCTCCGTGTTGGTGTTGTGTTGTGTCCTTTCATGTCCATCTGTCCCCTGTGTGCTGGTGTCCTGTGTGGTCGTGTCGTGTCCGTCTGTCCCCTGTGTGCTAGTGTCCTGTGTCGTCGTGTCATGTCCGTCTGTCCCCTGTGTGCTGGTGTCCTGTGTGGAAGTGTCTTGTCCGTCTGTCCCCTGTGTGCTAGTCTCATGTGTCGTCATGTCATGTGTCATTGGGTCGTGTCTGTCTTGTGGTAAACCACTGTTGCACCTCTATTAGGTGATGTATGGTAAGACCTGTACTACAGGTATGTTGGTAGTCGCTGCCTGCTGGCTCCGCCCAGTAGGCGGAGTATAAATATGTGTGTCCTCCATGCTGCAGCCATTTCACCAGCTGCTGTGGGAGGCCACACATCTTCGGGCAATAAAGCCTCAGTTGTACCAACTCAAGTCTTTGTGCAATTGATCGTGCATCAATTTATCGCTCTAAGATTTACAAAAGATGGACCTCTGTAACAAACCAGATCGCCTGCAGCTGGATCCGCATTCAAGCGACGCCAAAAAGGACTTTCAACACTGGCTAGCTATTGTAGCACCATCGATCACACACGAGGCGAGACGAAGAGAACTTCAATCGAGGCTTTAGTGAGCAGACTTGTTCCCCAGCAGCTCAGTTACAGAATGCAGCTGCTGGGAGAAACCGGGTTCTTATACCCCGCCTATCTGGGTGGAGCCCAGTAGGCGGCAGATCCAATCAGGACCCAGCATCTGTCCTCCAATAGTTCCTCGGCATCATGGTGTACCATATTACCCCTAATACATGCCACCACAGCTTGTTTTGAGGCGTACATCAACTCGGCATCCACCCCTGTCTCGGAGGCTCAGAAGATACAGATCCTGTACTCAAGGTTGAGCTCCAGCGTCTTTCCGCTAATCCAGGACGCGCCAAACTACGCAGAAGCCAGGGTGCTTCTCAAGGAGAATTACACTCAGAAGACAAACATGCTCTTCGCCAGGCCTACTCGCCACTCGCTCTCAACTCCCTGGTGAGTCCATAGAAGACTTCTGGCGGGCCCTAATCCCCCTCGTCCGGGTCTGTGACTGTCAGGCCGTTACGGCCACTGAACATTCAAACCTCCACATGCGGGATGTGCTTGTTATGGGGATTGGGTCGGACATCATACACCAGCGACTGTTAGAAGGGGCTATGCTTGACCTAGCAGAGACAAAGAAACTAGCGCTCTCTATGACGGTCGCCTCATGCAACATTCAGGTCTACACCCCCAGCCGCGCAGCCCACCCCTCCTACGCATCGTGGACCCCATTGACGGCTGCCCCAGCGGGGGCCTTACCCAGTCAATACGCCTGCACCATGCGCCAGCCAGCGAACACTGGGGGTCCCCGATGTTACTTTTGTGGCCGGCAGAAACAAGCCTGCCAACGCTGCTCGGCCCGCGCAGCCCTTTGTAAAGCTTGCGGCAAGAAGGGGCACTTCGCCACGGTGTGTCTGGCCCGCGCAGTCGCCGCTATCGCCCCACCCCCCTTGTTCATGGACAATGGGCGCCGCCATCTTCACCTCCCCGGACCACGCGCGGCCAGTGGGCACCGCCATCTTCTCTCCCTCAGACCAAGTGCGGCCGGTGGGCGCCGCCATCTGCCCCTCCGAGCAACACGTGCGACCCATGGGTGCCACCATCTTGTTCAACCCCCGCCACGTGCGGCCCATGGAGCCACCATTTTGTCCTCCTCAAGATCTTCAGGCGCCGCCATCTTGTCTCCCCAAAGGCACATGGGCACCGCCAGCATTCCAGGACCTGTGCCCCCCGGGCTCTCCATCATCGGACACCAGCGACGACCGACCACGACTCGGCTCAGTGACCATCGACCAGCCTCGTCCGCACAAACTGGCCACCGCACTGTCCAGCATTAAAATCAACGGACACATGACCTCTTGCCTGCTGGACTCCGGGAGCACGGAAAGCTTTATCCATCCAGATATGGTAAGGTGCTGCTCCCTCGCGGTACACCCTGCCAACCAAAAAATCTCCCTGGCCTCCAGATCCTATTCCGTGTCAATCCAGGTGTACTGTACGGTCACACTTATGGTCCAGGGCATAGAATTCAGTGGCTTCCGCCTTTACGTCCTACCTAACCTCTGCGCTGCCCTACTACTCGGCCTGGACTTCCAGTGCAACCTCCAGAGCCCAACCCTGAAATGTCTGTCCCCTGTGTGCTGGTGTCCTGTGTCGTTGTGTCGTGTCTGTCCCGTGTGTTGGTGTCCTGTGTCATCGTGTCATGTCTGTCTGTCCCCGGTGTACTAGTGTCCTGTGTCGTTGTGTCTGATTTGTTATGCTCTGGTGTAGCATAAACGGCTTCCTTGTGGTGCACTTGACAAAGCAAGTTTCAGACGTGGAGATAACTTCAACACGTTTATTAAACCATTTACACTTCTATTACTCGGGTTCGACACTACTGCTAATCCGACTATAGCTACGCAGACAGTTGCTGCAATCCACGTGGTGGGTGTAATATTGAATCAACCCTGTGTCTCTACTCACTGACTGTCTCCACTGGAAAGAGGCAGATCATGTGTGTGGTATATAAATGGGTTGGTGTAATGCCCTCCTGTGGTCGTGTCACCTCCTTGTGTATTGTGAATGTCTATTGGTCGTGTCCTATCTACTTGATCTATTGGTTGAGTGTGTGTATGTGATGTCTCTTGTGCTCCTTCTAGTGTCTAGCTCGCTTACATGCATTTACATTGATGCACATCACCATAGACATCTCTTTTAAGCAGATGTGCTGTCTCATCTTGTTCCAGGTTTTAACGCAGCTACCACCACTGGGCTAGATGTGTACTTTGTCAGGATAGTTGGGAGCACTGCCTTGGCTAGGGCTCGGAGGGTTGTTTCTGTACAGGAGGACTCCTCCATTTTCACCCATTCCTTGCTCGGCCCCCTTACTCATCCCCTCACTCTCTCGGCTGAGGCTTCCCAGTGGTTCGGAAGGACTAGGCCTCCCATGTATTTTTAGGGATTGTTCCCCACACAAACACCACAATCATTGTGTATAGATCGATAAAGATCGGTATGGATCTTTTCAATTGTATTGAAATTTCAGAGTTAGTTCCTGACCAGTGATGCTCCTAATTGAGAGTACTATGTTACATTTATTCTACTTTTTTCCCCTACCAGCTTAATCTAGATCATACTATTTATTTCAACTTTTTAAACTACTAGTTGTCATTTTTCAAAACATTTTGGTATCAGTCCCCCTTCATAATGATAAAACTGGGACAGCAAACCCTGTGGAGAATCAGGGAATCATTCTGAACTTCCACATTTAACTACAGCTGTAGATACTGGAAGTTGTGCTATCAGTCTTGCATTGTAGTGGTGCAAATGCTGACATTGTCGCTGTTACAACTACAAATTCCAGGTCAATATCGATAAATATATCTAAGAAAGGTAAGGCCATGGCTTTCAATGGATCAGGTACAGTTTACATTCTGCCACTAACTGATACCAACTGCGATAGATGATTTAACCATTGACAAAACCAGTGAAAGAGTTTCTATTCTGGTGGGCTGCTCCTCTCAGACAATTTGATGATCAAATCCTCAGCCCAGTCTGGTATTGATCGAGCCCAGAGCTGGTTCATTCATATTCAATCACTGGCTTGTGCCCAGATAGCTGATCTCATCTCAGAAGATTTATCCAAGAACTCAAGCAACAGAATCCACATCAAAGGCAGCACGGCAACATAGTGGTTAGCACTGTTACTTCACAGCACCAGCGTCCCAGGTTCAATTCCCACCTTGGGTTACTATTTGTGTGAAGTCTCCAGGTCCTCCGGTTTCCTCCCACAGTCCAAAGAGGTGCAGGTTAGCTGGATTGGCCATTTTAGTCCTGAAATGCCCAAAATGGTAAGGTAGGGGGATATAGAATTTACAGTGCAGAAGGAGGCCATTCAGCCCATTGAGTCTGCACCAGCTCTTCGAAAAAAGCACCCAACCCAAGCCCACACCGCCACCCTATCCCCATCACCCAGTAACCCCACCCAACACTCAGGGCAATTTAGCATAGCCAATCCACCTAACCTGCACCTCTTTGGACTGTGGGAGGAAACCAGAACACCCAGCAGAAACCCACACACACACTGGGAGAACGTGCAGACTCTGCCCAGACAGTGACCCAAGCTGGGAATTGAACCTGGGTCACTGGAGCTGTGTGCTCTGCCGTATGCTACCGTGCTGGTGGAGGCGTGGGTTTAAGTAGAGTGCTCTTTCCAATGGCTGGTACAGACACAATAGGCTGAATGGCCTCCTTCTGCACTGTAAATTTATGACATTTAATCCTATCTGTCCACCTTTCACTCCTGTAACTTTTGCCCTCTAAAGAGATTTGAATTATATAAAATGAACTACAAACTACTAAGACAATATTTTCTCACCTCAGACTTCTGGGTTTTGTACTATTGCTTGCATCTGCACATGAAGTTTAAGTATTAACTTTGGCATTTCTATTTGCTTATCTATCGTTTTGTGCCATTGCTTACTAAACATGAAAATGGGATTGCCATACCAGAGAATAGTTAAATCTATTGAGTCACCAGTTTTCAGGGATTAAATTAAATATGGGGAAAAGATGTTTGGGGTCCAGGCATGGGGGCAAGAGAGGCGACTGGGGGAACTGCCATTTTAGGGTGGCAGGGGGAAGCTTTCAGTACCTAGACATCCAGGTGGCGCAGGAATGGGAACGGCTGCACAAGTTAAATCTGGCCCGACTAGTAGACCAAATGAAGGACTATTTTCAGAGGTGGGACGCGCTCCCATTGTCACGAGCTGGCAGGGTGCAGACAGCAGAAAAGATGGTCCTTCCGAGATTCCTGTTTGTGTTTCAGTGTCTCCCCATCTTTATTTCATGGTCCTTTCAGGTAATCACTGGCTTTTTATGGGCGGGTAAGACCCCGCGAGTAAAAAAGGGTATGCTGGAGCAGAGCCAGGGGGAAGGCGGGCTGGCACTGCCGAACTTCAGCAATTCCTATTGGGCAGCGAATATAGCTCATGATCAGGAGGTGCGTGTTGGGGGGGGTGGGGGCGGTATGAGAGCGTGTGGAGGCAAATTCATGCAAGGGCACCAGCTTGGGGATGTTGATAACAGTGCCATTCCTGCCAGCACGTGGTGGTGACAGCCCCAAGGGTCTGGGGGCAATGGAGGCAGCATCAGTATGGTCCCCAATCTGTAATAATTACTGGTTTGTCCCAGGAAGGATGGATGGATGGTTTCAGAGATGGCAGAGAGCAGGGATTGAGATGATGGGGAATATGTTTATCGAGGTGAGCTGTCCCAGACTGAGGGAGCTGGAGGAGAAATTTGGATTGGCGAGGGATAGTGAATTTAGGTACCTATAGGTATGGGATTTCCTATGCAGGCAGGTTTCAACCGTCCCACTCCTACCACCAAGGGGGATACAGGACAGGGTAGTTCCTAGCGTGTGGGTGGGAGAAGGGAGGGTCTCTGACATTTACGTAGGAACTCATTGTCAGAGGAGACGCAGACTGAGGAGCTGAAGCGCAAGTGGGAAGAAAAGGTAGAGGATGGTCTCGGGGGGGGGGGGGGGGGGGGGCGGGGGAAAGAGACAGTGGACGTGTTGAGTAGAATCAATGTGTCCACAACATGTGCCAGGCTCAGCCTGATACAATTCAAGCTCATCCACCATGCTCAATTCAAGCTCATCCACCATGCTCACATGATAAGTGGCCCAGATGAGCAGGTTCTTTTGGGGAGAAGACAATGTGCAAAGGTGCGCAGGAGGGCCAGCGAACGATGTCCTCATGTTCCAGACATGGCCAAAGCTTCAGGGAGTCTGGCACAGGTCTGCAGATATCATGTCCACAGTTAAAAACAAGGGTGGCACCCAGTCCAGAGGTGGGGATTTTTTGGAGTGTTGAAAGACCCTGGAATCCAGGAGAAAAAGAGGCAGACGTTCTGGCCTTTGCGTCCCTGGTAGCCCAGAGACAGATATTATTAGCTTGGAGGGACTCAAAGCCCCTGAAAATCAGAGACCTGGCTAGCTTCCTCTGGTTGGAGAAAATCAAGTTTGCCTTGAGGGGGTCAATGGTAGGGTTCGTCCGGAGGTGGCAGCCGTTCATAGATTTCTTTGCGGAAAATTAACTGTCTGCAGAGGGGCAGCTTAGTTTAGAGTAAGGGGTTAGTAAAGGTGGGACCTGTAAGGGAGGAAGATGGATTTTGCACTGTTTGTAAATTCATGTACATTATAAAATCGTGAATACTCAATAAAATGTTTCATAAAAATCTATTGGGTCAATCAAAAATGACTTGGGATTCAATTATTGATTAGTATATCTTAGTGTAGAAAGAGACCATTCTGCTCGTCTTGGCTGTGCTGCCTCGGAGTTCCCAGATTGTCCCACTCCCGATTTTCGCCTTAAGTACATATCCAGTTGCTCTTTGAAGTTACTGATTCCACAAGACCGTGCGTTTCAGATTTTACCAACAATACGCGTGAAGAAATTTCTCGTTTCCCCAAAAGTTATTTTGCCACCTATTCTAACCTCTCAATTTTCAATACATGTACTAGGTCCTGGTTAAGTTCCCTCTTTTCCAAGA